>NC_134897.1:34518479-34525979 GCF_041734735.1 Babylonia areolata
TTTGTATGCGACAGTGATTTTATATTTAGGTATAACTTTGTCTAGGGCTCGGTATAGGACAGTGGTTTTATATTTAGGTATAACTTTGTCTAGGGCTCGGTATAGGACAGTGGTTTTAAATTTAGGTATTACTGTGTCTAGGGCTCGGTATAGGACAGTGATTTCATATTTAGGTATAACTGTGTAGGCACAGCAAGGAATAAAGTGGCGCCTCCAGCACCCCAAATATAATCCAGAAGACATACCATTTGCTGGAACGACGGGAACAGGTCAAGATCTTCCGCCTGAGGACTAGACACAACCGCCTGCTCCACCACATGCACACAAAATTTGGCATTGGACAGAGTGGAGAGTGCCCTTGTGGTGAGGGACCAATGACAACCGACCATATCCTTTAAGACTGTAGGACGCATGCAGCGTCCAGGATGAAGTACTGGCCAACACCGACAGCAGTGGAAGCCAAGCTGTACGGCACCCTGGAGGAGCTGCGATGGACGGCAGCCTTCATCGAGGACACCGGGCAGCTCATCTAATGGGAGGCGAACGAGGAGGAGGAAGAAGAAGAAGTAGGTATAACTGTGTCTAGGGCTCGGTATAAGACAGTGGTTTTATATTTAGGTATAACTGTGTCTAGGGCTCGGTACAGGAAGGCGAGGCCCAATCCTCTCCAACCGCCGCTGTTCACGGGCCTTTCCCGATGAAGCCAAACACCCATTCACAGCCCGTGAGCAGTGAGGAAAACCAGAGACGGTAAAACGCCTTTCTCAAAAAACACAACACCATGGCGAAACGGGGGCCTCGAACTCTTTATCTTTGGTGAACACTGGACGGCCGCAGACGTTCAACGCCTAACCGATTTTGCCACGTCGCCCCCTCAACTCGCCTCCCACGCCCCCATCCCCTCCCACACGCCCCCCACTCCGACCCCTCCACGTCAGTGTCAAAACCGGACCCCAAAGCCATGTTTTCTCTGTAATTGTTAACTACCGTGACAGGGTTTGTGTTTTGTCTTCCCCCATTTGAAAATATGTGTGTGTGTGTAGGGGTGTGGGGGGGTGTAGGAGGATCTCCGGAAAGCATGACTTTATTTAAAACGTAGAGGAGAAAAAGAGTAGATCACAAGAAATAAATGAAAAAAAAAATTGGTGTTTGGGTGGAATGATGAAACAAACTTCACGGGTGGCAATGAAAAGAAAGTTAGAAGATTAGCCCGCCCCTATGTGTGATTGCACGTGCGCACGGTATGGTGCATTTCTGTATGTGCAATTGTGTGTTTGTGTCTGCGTGTGGAAAAAAAGGAATTATTACGCGCGCACACACAACAACAACAACAACAACAACGACAACGACAAAAAACAACAACAAATACCCGTGGTCCAAACATTTTTGTCAAGATTTTTACAGACCAAAATGACTAGACTGGACATTTTCTCACGAAGTATAAGCAGTTCCCCGCTCGTATTTCCACAGCCTATGCAGAAACCCGAGTTAAAAGCACGAGGGGGGTGGGGTGGGGGGTTGATCACCAAGATTATGAATCATCCTGAGTGTTGAAAGAGCACAGAGAGAGAGAGAGAGAGAGAGAGAGAGAGAGGAGGTTGGGCGGAGACGCACACACACACACACGCACACACACACACACACACACACACACACACACACACACACACACACAGACAAAGAGAAACACATAGACACAGCGAGAAAGAGAGACCGTGCAAATGTCTATTTGTGTAACGCTATAGACATGAAGCATGTCTAGTTCTCGTTTCTTGTGTCCATGTTCCGGTAACCGATCCACACTTACAGTTACCGGGTACAAAGTGCCAGAGCTTATTAGGACGAACACTCCTTCCTGCCCGACACTCCCCCCACGTCTCCCCCCCCCCCCACACACACACCCTCGGCTCTCTCCCCCCACCACCCACCCCCTTTCTGTACCCCCAACGTCCCCAACACTCCTCCACACTCTTCTACTCCCGGGATCTTTTATGTCCCAGCTAGATTACTTTCTTCGACGGCACCCCCGAGATTTTTGTTTTGTCTCTGGCCATTTGGAAACATGCGAGAAACTGGAGTGTGTTGTCACAGAGAGAGAGAGAGAGAGAGAGAGAGAGAGAGAGAAGGGAGGGCGGGAGGGAGAAAAGAAACAGAGAGAGAGAGAAGGGAGAGCGGGAGAGAGAAAAGAAACAGAGAGAGAGAGAGAGAGAGAGAGAAGGGAGGGCGGGAGAGAGAAAAGAAACAGAGAGAGAGAGAGAGAGAGAGAGAAGGGAGGGCGGGAGAGAGAAAGAAACAGAGAGAGAGAGAGACAGAGAGAGAGAAGGGAGGGCGGGAGAGAGAAAAGAAACAGAGAGAGAGAGAGAGAGAGAGAGAGAGAGAGAGAAGGGAGGGCGGGAGAGAGAAAAGAAACAGAGAGAGAGAGAGAGAGAAGGGAAGGCGGGAGAGAGAAAAGAAACAGAGAGAGAGAGAGAGAAGGGAGGGCGGGAGAGAGAAAAGAAACAGAGAGAGAGAGAGAGAGAGAGAGAGAGAGAAGGGAGGGCGGGAGAGAGAAAAGAAACAGAGAGAGAGAGAGAGAGAAGAGAGGGCGGGAGAGAGAAAAGAAACAGAGAGAGAGAGAGAAGGGAGGGCGGGAGAGAGAAAGGAGAGACGGAAAAGAAACAGAGAGAGACAGAAGGGGGTGGTTGAGAAGAGAGGACAAGAAAGAGGGTGGCAAGGACAGGGCGATGATATAGATAATAATATACAAAGACAGAGAGAGAAAGAGAGAGGCAGACAGACAGACAAACAGATACACAGACAGAGACAAAGAGACAGACAGGCAGTGGCAGAGAAACAGAGAAACATACAGCTGTAGTCACACACACACACACACACACACACACACACACACAGAGTCGGACGGACAGACAGACAGACTGACTGACAGACAATGGCAGAGAAACAGAAAGCTGTAGTCAGGCACAGAGAGAGAGAGAGGGAGAGAGAGAGAGAGAGGGGGGGGGGGGGCGGACGGACAGACAGACAGACAGACAGACATACAGTGCCAGACACACAGACGGTTAAGGGGAGATCCGCGAGAAGCTTGAAAAGCTGATAACTCTCTCAACAGACACAGCAGGTATCACAAAACAACCAGAAGCCACCACCACCGCCACCACCACCACCACCACCAACACAACAATCGACTCGATCTATCAACCTCCACCCCAACCTGCCCTGTCCTACCCTTTCTCTACTATACCACTACCACCACCATTCGCTATCACTTCCCAACGAAAGACCACATAACAGAAGTCGGCAGGACAAGAATCCCTTCCCTCCCCTCCTCTTCCCCCTTCCCCCTCCCCCTTCCCCCTCCTCTACGCACACCCCAAGACATTGCACAGATCATGCCTTTCGGCTCGTTTGGGAAAGGCGGGGTGGATGACCCCCACAGCAAAAGGGTATCAGGAGGGGGTAGAGATGAAAGCAGTGTGGTAGTCTGATTCTACTCGCTCTCTCTCTCTCTCTAGAGAAAGAGAGAGAAAGTTAGAGAGAGAAGGAGAAGAAGAAGAAGAAGAAGAAGACAGAGACAGAGAAACATGTACACTCATGTTGTGGAGAGAGATTGGCTTCTGTTTCCAACACAACCTCTGTTCGCCTCTCCTTGGTGGCCTCCCCAAATAAAATAAGAAGCGTGAGTGGAGCATGTTTAAATTTACACCCCCCCCCTCCCTGCCCACCACCACTGCAGGTTTCTCCCTTTCTTTCCCCACAGAAACCCCATCTGTGGGTCACTGCTGAATGGCCCAGCCTTTACTTTCGTTGGTAGGAGTGCGATTTTTTGTCTTTTAAATTTTATTTTAATTAATTATTTTATTGATTTAGCAGCGGTGAAGCAGTGTCATCGTCGCCTCTATTGTTGTGCCTGAAAACGTCTCTTCTGTCGTACTGAACAGATGTCGGTGCATTTTTAGTCATTTAGTCATTAACTGATTATTTCATTTTATTTTGTTTTATTTATTTATTTATTCATTCATTTATTTATTCTTTTTTTGGTGCGGTTTGGTGGTCGAGTTTGCAGTGGTGTGGTCACTAACTTGGAGGAGAGTAGCCGAATTTCAAAAAGAGAGATCTGTTGTGACAAAACTACAGTACAATTATCATTACTCAGTTGTAGGAACAACAACAATAAAAACAGCAGCAGCAATAGTATCAGTATCAGTATCAGTAGCTCAAGGAGGCGTCACTGCTTTCGGTCAAATCAATATACGCTATACCACATCTGCCAAGCAGATGCCTGACCAGCAGCGTAACCCAACGCGCTTAGTCAGGCCTTGAGAAAAAAAAGTAAAAAATAACAAAAATAAATAATAATAATAATAACAACAATGATAATAAACAAAAAATGAAGAAAAAAACCACATGAAAATACTACTACTAATAATAATAATATTTAAAATAGTAGCAGCAGTGGTAGTACTGATTAGTATTAATATATGTGCTGCTGTTCCAACCTCTGAGATGTATGGAACTGAGTCAAGACAAGGCAAGGATTTCTATTCCGTGAACCCGCATAGGGCATTGAAACATTATAGTCATGCATCTTGTACACATACTGGACAAATAAAGTTCAAGTTCAAGTTCAAGTTTTCATTATCCTTTCAATCCTATTGGAGTATGGAGGATTACTGCAAAATAATCTTTTCATACCCCGAAACAAACATTTCCAAACACACAACAATGTCACATAAAAGTTGAGAAAACACAAATGTCTTTTAACTCCAAAGATGTAGCTAGGCAACATTTGCAAATCTAATCATCTTACTTACAGCTAAAATGACTTTTTGCCTCCTTTGGGCATATTACAAAAATTAAAAACCGATTTTGGAGACAAATATTTTTTTAGGAACATATTTATTTCGTAACTGATCATAATTCATTAGAAAATGAAACTCATCCCCAATCACAGACATGTTACAAACCTTACAAAGCCGTAACTCTCGTGGTATGCCTTTGTGTCTCCCTGTTTCTATTTCCAGCTTATGATTACTATTTCGAAATCTGAAGAAGCTGATAACGTAAGAGAAAGATGTCAAAAATTAAACAAACGACGAAGCCCGCACGAGCAGAGCAAGCAAATAAGCAAATACACACAGCAAGTCATTTTCCCCAGCAACAGACAAATTTACACGCAATATTCTGTAGAAAGGAAAAGCAGAAACAATAAAGGATTTAAGCGCAATATTTTTTTTTCTTTTCTTCTTTTTTTTTTTTAACCCAGAAAACAGTAGTGTAATTTAACTGAGTTTGGGCGGTTTCTACAGTATTTAGGCAAACATTTGTGTCAAACACTGTAAAAAAAAAAAAAAAAAAAAAAAAAACGGGAGCAGACAAACAAATCGTGAAACTCATCTGTCATCAGCAATGCAGTGTCTTTTGTGGAGGTCGGAGGGCCGTCGTGTGACAGCTGGTCGCCATGTTGTACCCACTCACAATGCATTCCACGGACACGTTTAAACATTTTGTATCCGGTAGTGTGTGTGTGTGTGTGTGTGTGTGTGTGAGAGAGAGAGAGTGTGTGTGTGTGTTTGTGTGTGTGTGTGTGTGTGTGTGTGTGTGTGCCGTGTGTGTGTGTGTTGCATTACTTTTGAGTTTGCGTGCGTGCGTGTATGTACACGTGAGCGTGCGTGTGTGTGCATGTGTGCGTGCGTGCGTGCGTGTGTGTGTGTGTGTGTGTGTGTGTGTTGCTTTACTTTTGTGTTTGCGTGCGTGTGTATGCATGTGTGCGTGCGTCCGTGCGCGCGCGCGCGCGCGCGCGTGTGTGTGTGATGGCGACCAGCTGTTTGCGAGGCCCGAAGTCTGTCTGTGTCAGTCTGTGACTGCCATTCCCCCTTCCATTCCATTCATCTGTGAGCGGTCCCACTCCCTTCATACTATGTACACACTTCCCCCCAGAATTGAGGACCACTTTATAACGACAGGTACATTTTCATAAACACTGTTGTTGTTTGTTTTTCTCTAAAATCGAGAGCTTATTCAAGTCATACGTGCAGTCTAAAACTGACCCCTTACTGTATACACTATCGACTGTTTCAGGCATTTGTGCGCCACTTATGAACAGCTTTAAAAAAAAAGAAAAAAAAGAAGAAGAAAAAAAAAGAGTTTGAAAAATCGATTCTTCAGTCCAAATGTAACAGTTATACAGTGATTTATAGTGAACGACATCTGTTGCTTTTCACTGTAAAATAAAAATGGTAGTGCGCGTGCAAGGGAGCACCTCTGGTTTATAAGTGTTGCTCACTACATTGGCTGCACACATCGGTTTGCCGAAAGTTCTGCATCGCTTCCTTCATTATACCAACTGCAATTTTCCAAGTGGTCCTTCACTTCTTGTAAACCATATATATATATATGGCTGTGGAGGAAATGGCAATGACGCTGTTGTGTGTGTGTGGAGTAGTGTCTAGTTTGTCACTCCCAAGAACGGAATCCTGGTTTGATTCACCGTCCTCCTCAGTCCTCATCATCATACGTCAGAGACCGACCGACCGACAGACAGACCGACAGACAGACCGACAGAGAGTCAGAGGGAGACAAGAGACGTGTACAAAGGGAGGAGACCCAAATTCCTCCACTGGGAGTGACTTGCTCATTTCCCTTCTCTCTCTAGCTCCCCCCCCCACCCCACCCCCGAGACCTCCCTCCATCAAAGCGCTCCACCCCACAGCAGGAATACCAAATTACACCTCACTTAATAAAAACAATGGTGTTAACATTCCCGCCTTGACAGTGAACCACAAACAGATGTGTACACACACACACACACACACACACACACACACACACACACACACACGCACACTCACAAGTCCACTCCGCCTGCATCCTTTTGAACCACCTATATTATAAATAGCTGAAACAGTAGCAGCTCAGCTCCGCTTTCCGGTCAGACACGAGGTTGACAAACACTCAGCGCGCTTTCATCTGAACACCCTGGATTCCTCACAGCCCCGCCCCTGCCCCTTTTATTTATTTATTTTTCTTTTAATGATTCTTTTCTTCTTTCTTTTTTTCTTCTTTTTTTTCCCTTTCTTTTATTTTTGGTCAAGAGTCATCCTGTTTGGAATGAAAGAGGCGAGAGACGTGATTTGTGGAGTGATGGCCTAGAGGTAACGCGTCCGTCTAGGAAGCCAGAGAATCTGAGCGCGCGGGTTCGAATCACGGCTCAGCCGCCGATATTTTCTCCCCCTCTAATAGACCTTGAGAGGTGGTCTGGACGCTAGTCATTCGGATGAGACTATAAACCGAGGTCCCGTGTGCAGCATGCACTTAGCGCACGTAAAAGAGCCCACGTCAACAAAAGGGTTGTTCCTGGCAAATTCTGTAGAACAATCCACTTCGATAGGAAAAACAAATAAAACTGCACGCAGGAAAAAAAAAAGAAAAAAAAAAGGGTTGCGCTGTAATGTAGCGACGCGCTCTCCCTGGGGAGAGCAGCCCGAATTTCACACAGAGAAA
>NC_134897.1:34528479-34535979 GCF_041734735.1 Babylonia areolata
ACTATTTTTGTTTAATGACGCCTGTTTCTATCATTTCTATAGGCTATGAAGAAAATGGGAATCAAATGATAATATTAATCTTGTAATTGTTTCACTTTCTCAAGTTGACTGACTTCTTTACAGCCCAACCGACCATAGCTCTTTCTTTAACCTTTTTTTCTTTGTTCTTTCCGTGGATTTTGTTCCATCATATTTGCGAACGTGATGATATGGACATGCATGAAAACGTGCAGATAAAAAAGAACACTCTGTGTGTGTGTGTGTGTGTGTGTGTGTGTGTGTGTGCGTGCGTGCGTGCGTGTGGGTGGGTGGGGGGATCGGGAGGTTGGAGGGGGAAGGTCATTGCATGCGCGTGCTCGTGATTGTGAGTGCACTTTCGCGGCGTTTTAACACACACACACACACACACACACACACACACACAACTTTCTCTGATTTACCGGCGTGTTTTCGGCCCTGATTCATCCCTGTCTCAATCGAGTTAGTGGTGGGGCTGTGTGTGTATATACTGAATATCTACAAACAAGCCTGCACGCCAAGTTAAAGGAATAAACTCCGCAGTCTTTCCCTGTTCCCTGTTCCATACAGCCAATGATACCAAGCTGTGAAAATATGGACAGAACTGTGCAAGGGGAAAGAGGAAGAACACAGAAGTGCAGTGCTGTCTTAACTCGCCTGTGCTAACAGTTCACACTTTGCCTTGTTCTGCCAGTGTGCACGAGTACCCAAGCTCTGGAATCAGCCGGCACAAGTTGTCATCAGTGCACACACACACACACACACGTACGCACACACACACACACACACACACACACACACACACACACGTACACACACTAACAGATATACAGAAAAAAACACACACTAACAGACAGACAGACACACACACACACGCACACAGAGGCTCTCTCTCTCTCTTTCTCTCTCTCTCCCACACAGACACAGACACACACAGAGGTTTTCTATTTTTTGCTCATTCTCTCATGGTCCAGGCCCTCTTTGGGAAAGGTTGGAGTATATTATTTTTCTTTTGTTTTTGTGTGCGCGCGCGCACATGTGTGTGTGTGTGTGTGTGTGTGTGTGTGTGTGTGTGTGTGTGTGTGTGTGTGTGTGTGTGTGTGTAGGGTTGGGGAGGGGGCAAATGCTTGGTTAAAAAACCCCCAGACACTTGTTGGCCTGGGTCGAATTCAGTCAAGTGTCGACCGCCCATACATCACCTCCCTCGTGAATGTGTGTGTGTGTGTGTGTGTGTGTGTGTGTGTGTGTGTGTTGAATTTGAGTGGGGGTGGGGCTATTTCAGTTATAAGTAATATCCCCGCCTTTTTGAAAATGTTGCTATTTCAGTTATAAGTAATATCCCCGCCTTTTTGAAAATGTTGCTATTTCAGTTATAAGTAATATCCCCGCCTTTTTGAAAATGTTGCTATTTCAGTTATAAGTAATATCCCCGCCTTTTTGAAAATGTTTGGCGAACAGGGATTGCGTTAATGATACATTTATCACCACTAGTATCATTTCTCGTTTGACAGCTGCAATTCATTTAATAGATTTACATGCTATATGATATACAATAATGTGTGTGGTTGGGGGAGGGGGAGGGGGCGGAGGGGTGGTAGTGAGGGGGGCTGCATGCGTATTTTACAATGTGATCTCCAGTGTTATCTTCTTTGCATGCAAGATGCGCATGAATCATCCTTTGTCTTAATCAACCACTTCCTTATCTTAGCTCGTTGTATTGTGGCCCAAAGCCGGTGTGCTTTAAATTCTGTGAGTATTCTTAATGACACCATCATGGGGATTTCTGAAGAAAGAACACCTTCGCTGTATACTTCAGATATTACACTTCAATCAAATATTTTTTTTCCATGGGGTGTATAAAGCTGGGGGTATAACTTTGAAGTTTGCTATCACCACCTCACCTTCCAACTGCAGAACACTGCACCTGTAGTATAGCATCCTTTTCCAGCTGGGTTCAGCTGCTCTGTGTTCAGACACCTAACAACTTGCACCTGACTTCTTGGTGGCAGGGAGGGTGGGTGGTGGTGGTGTTGGTGGGTGGAGGGGAGGGTGGGGGGCAAGGGGAAGTCCCTTGTCAATGAAATACAGGTGGGACAGTTTGTTAGGAAAATTGCATTTGTTATTGAGAGAGTTTCATTGGTGCCCCCTTCAGTCCCCCATACTACCCCTCTTGTTTACATCCACCTTCTGTATGTGGCAGGGGCGCTCACACGCATATATATATATATATATATATATATATATATATATATATACTCGCACGAGCGTGCACGCATGGATACCTAGAATCTACTAATACTCCTTGGGGCAGCCACTGCGGACGGGGCTGCCTGTCCCGAATTGGAGTAGTAGTAGTAGTAGCAGTAGCTCAAGGAGGCGTCACTGCGTGCGGTCAAATCCATATACGCTACACCACATCTGCCAAGCAGATGCCTGACCAGCAGCGTAACCCAACGCGCGAATTGGAGTGGTGTGTGTGTGTGTGTGTGTGTGTGTGTGTGTGTGTGTGTGTGTGTGTCTGTGTGTGCGCGCGCGCGCGTGTGTGTTTGAGTGTGTGGAAAGAGAACGACAGAGACAGACGAACAGACGGGCAGACGCACGGAAAAATAGACGGACAGACAAAAAAAAAAAAAAAAAAAAAAAAAAAAAAGTAAAGAAAGAAGTTGTCTGAGATCGAATACATGCAGACCTTTACCAGCCAAGAGGTACCACAACAAAGAGCCAACGTATTTGTTTTCCTCAACAGAGAAACTTCCGGGAGGGGAGACAAGTTTGCACAGCTGATGACCTGCCGGGCAAGTTACCGGCCTTCTCCGCTTCCGTGTGTGTGTGTGTGTGTGTGTGTGTGTGTGTGTGTGTGTGTGTGTGTGTGTGTGTGTGTGTGTGTGTGTGTGTGTGTGTGTTTGCTTGGGTGGTACCAACAGGGAGGGGAGAAAGAAGTTGTGGGAGAAGACACACACACACACACACACACACACACACACACACACACACACACACACACACACACACACACACACACCTCACGTGTTTGTTTGTTTTTTTTGTGTTTTTTTTCAATTTCGACCTGACTTTCTCCTTCTCTCCTTCCCACCCAATCAGATTTCAGATGAAACAATTCCAAAAGAAGATGCCACCCTTCCCTCCTGTACACACCCATACAAACCATCTTTTCCCCGGCCGACGGACCCCAACCCCTTCCCACCCCTTCCCCTCCTCCCACCCCCTTATCATCACCTCGGCATCTCTCTCTCACGAGAATCGTGAGCACCTGTGATGGTACTGCAAGTTAGTGAAAATGTCATTCGGCAAGTCTCTTATACTGTGTTTGTTGTCAGTCTCTGTTGGAAACGATCCTCTGTCTGGGTGTATGTGGTCTGGTCGTTCTGTCTGTCTGTCTGTCTCTCTCCTTGCTTCCTTGTTTGTTCAGCAACGATAATAATAATCATCATCAGAAATGGAAATTGTACACGATGCAAATCCAAAACAATACGTTCTGGCAAACGACGATCAACAGAATCTCAGATTTTTTTTTTTTTTTTTAGTGATACGCATGCATATCTATCTATGCATACAGTACTTAAGCAATTTAGGAAATGCGGATAACACATGTGATATGCATGAGCTGTGTCACTCACTGTGTGACTATTTCGACCACAAGTCTTTTGTTGTTGTTGTTGTTTTTTGCACTTCAAAATTCATCCACCCTTTTCTTCCTTGTGGGGTGTCTATGTGGGAAGCCTGTATTAAATGTGACATTGGTTTTGAAAGGAAGGGGAGTGTGTGTGTGTGTGTGTGTGTGTGTGTGTGTGTGTGTGTGTGTTTGTGTGTGTGTGTGTGTGTGAGAGAGAAAGAGAGAGAGAGAGAGAGAGAGAGAGAGAGGGGAGGGAGAAAGGAGAAAAGAGAGACAGACTCTGTGTGCATTTCTTTCTTTTTCTCTCTCGCTCCCTCTCTCCCAGAAACCCACAGACACAGAAACAACAGACAGGGACAGACACACGGACAGAGAAAAACAAGATGCAGAGAAACCTAGAACACATAGAGGCGTGACAAACTGACAGAGAGACAGACACAGAGAGAGACAGAGCAACAGAGACAGACAGACAGAGATACACCCCCACCCCCTACCCATCCCTTGTCCCCCACCCCCCACCCCCCAACCCCACCATCCTCCACTACTCAACAGAATGGAGCAACCAATTACAAACACAACATCCCTTCCGTCGAAAGAAAATACACCTAACCCAGGCACCTTTCCCCTCAGACAACACCTGCAGGGTAAAATCCTCCATGTCTATCATCTATGTGCATGTCTGATGTTGTTGATATTACTGTCAACAAAAAACAAACAAAACAAAACAAAACCAAAAAAACCCAAAAAAACACACACCAAAAAACCTCTGTGTGCGTGTGTGTCTGATGTTGACACAATCACATGCAGTTCATCTCTGTTTACTCAGCATGAAAACTACACACAAGTCTATCGTCTCACTGCTGGCTGCTGTCATCAGCAGGGGTCTGATTTTTGTTCTGTTCGGGCTGGCAGGAGGTGGCCCGTGTCAGTTGCACTTTCCTTTCTGCGGCACTGAGTCCCTGTGTTCTTCTTGTTGCTTCCCGTATAAACGTCCAACTAGAGAGAGGGGCACAGAGAGAGAGAGAGAGAGAGAGAGAGAGAGAGAGAGACAGACAGACAGACAGACAGACAGACAGACAGAGACAGAGAGACAGGGAGACAGAGAGAGACAGAGAGAGGGAGGGAGGGAGAGAGAGACGGGGGGAGGGAGGGAGGGACAGAGATAGAGTGGGTGAGGGGGAGAGAGAGAGAGCGGGTAGGGGTGGGAGAGAGAGAAAGAGAGAGAGGGGGCAGAGAGTGAGAGACAGAGAGGGAAAGGGAGAGAGAGGGGGGAGGGAGGGAGAGAGAGAGGGGTGCGAGAGAGAGAGAGAGAGGGATAGAGAGAAAGAGAGAGAGTGAGAGAGAGAGAGTGAGAGAGAGAGAGTGAGACAGAGATTAAGACAGAGAGAGAGAGAGACTAGACAGGCAGCATACGGACAGACACAAAGACACGCACAAAAATATACAGACAGATGGCCATAAGCCCCGCCACATCACTACCAACTTCCTTAAAAAAAATATATATATAAAAACGTCCCTTCCCTCTTTTTGTTGTTGTTGATAATGATGATGTTGATGATGATCATGTTGTAGTTGAAGACTGGCCACAGACAGGGAAACACACACACACACACACACACACACACACACACACACACACACACACACACACACTAAACAGACCGACGTGTAGGCACGTCTGCCCTCACTAGGTTAATTGCAGTGATTCAACAACTAACACATAAACTACGAACGCAATATCCAAGACTTCTGTATCTGCGGCAAGCATCAGCAGAAATGTATATGTCTGGCCTTCTCGCTATCACTTTCCTTTCATCTGTGTTTACACCGCATGCATGTAGAGAGTATGTACCGCCCTCATCTTACTGCTGAATTGGACTGCAGTTTTGGTCGATTTGCTTTCATTTTCCTTCGAGAAGCTCATGTTCATAATTTGTTCCCGTTCGTTTCGAAACTTCCAACGGGAAATATTGTTCAACGCAGAAACTTCAAAGGGCATGTTGTAAAAGAACACAGAAGCGGGTTTGGAGCTTGTGTTGTTGATAATTATGTCACCGCATGACATTTTGTGTTTGTGGCTGACGTTTTTGAATTGAAAGGTAAGATAAAGATCAGTGGGGTAAAGTGAACACGTGTGAGAAATCTTGAGTTCATGTAATTGACTTTGTCCGTGTCTGATAGTTTGCCCACTGTGTGGTTTTCGTGTGCACAACCTGGTTCACGTTTCTAACACATTTGTTTTCTTGTCAACACCGTTGAAGTTAAAACTACCTGACGTTCCGTATTTGTGGGTTTGGTATGTTAATAATAATTTACTGAGAACTAAACGTATACGCGTGAACTTGCTTGAGCGATCTATTTTGCCATTATATAATAAAGGTAATCATCATCATCAATATTATTGTTGTCATCATTATTATCATCATTACTTTTGTTATCACACTCAAGATGGTGGCTCTTGCACACGTGTGCAAACACACACACACACACACACACACACACACACACACACACACACACACACACACGTGACACACACCTAGAGAGACAGGGGGTGGGGTGCGAAGGGAACTCTCTCTCTCTCTCTCTCACCCTCTCACACCCCACAACTGAACCCAGCCACACACTATCATATGACTGTGCTGTGTTTGATCATTTCATTTGATTGTTGTCTAAAAATATATATTATTTTCTTCGTTTTGTTATTTTCTCTTCTTAGCGACCTCATTTTCCCCTCGGCTCGCCATCTGCCGCCCGCAAGCTCCCCCCCCCCCCCACCCAACCCCCCCTCCCCCCCTTCTCCCATCTCCTCCTCTCTCCTTCCCTATCACTTTTCCTCGATTCTCACGGCCAGCACCACGTCCCACTGACAAAATACAATAAATCTACTCACCGTGAAACGTGTGTTGTGTTGGAAGGAACCTGATGCAGATGCTAATGTTATCAGCTGTGGAACAACACAAACACGGCCCGCAAGACAAACCCCTTGTCGTGTTTGTCCACGTTTTGACACCAACCTAGTGAGACTTCAAAACAACTGACCGGCGAAGAAGGGCGCAGTGCAAACGTGTTCATCAACGCATTCCGAACGAGTTGATACTGCAAACAAAACATTAAAAAGATGTTTTCAAAAACACGTCATTCATTCACGTTTTGAGTGATATCCTAAATTCTCTGAGCCCGCCGCACGCGCGCGCGCGCGGTGTGTGCTTATCTCAAGAAAAAGTAACTCCTCCAAACTGTCCATGGAAATAGTCTCCCCTACAGTGTAATCTCTATCAGATCGGGTGAAGAGCGGTGTTGTTGTTGAGACAGGTGAGTGCACGCAGTGTTGCGTTTCAAACCGAAACATGTTTATAAACTGGTCGAGCACGAAAGAAGGGAGTGTCTAGGATTAGGCTACAAGACAAATTTGTGGAATCTTACTTCTTTCTTGCTTTTTAAATTTTAATTTTTTTTTTTTTTAAATACCCCTGTTTTGTTGACGATTTTGTCGCGGCATCGTTGCCGTCGTTTTTGTTGTTCTTGGTGTTGCCGTCGTTGTCATCATTATCATCAGCATTCTCAACTGTTCAGTTCATAAATTTGATAATCATTTACGGCTAAATGTTCTGGCTTTGTTATTAACTATTTTTTAAGGTTTGAAATTCTTTACCTACTTTCAATATGCTTTCCCTTATTTTGGGTCTAATGGAAACCTATTTTTCCGTTTTAATTTCCTTTTTCTTCGTTCATATCTTTTGAGCATGTCTGTGTCTTTCGTTGTCACCCGTACCATCCAGAGCGTTTGCGCATGAACTGAAATGGGAAGCACTGATTATGCATGCTGACATAAATGTGACACTAAT
>NC_134897.1:34538479-34545979 GCF_041734735.1 Babylonia areolata
TTTCTTCGTGCGTAGTTTCCTTCTTTCCTTCTTTGTTTTCCTTCCATTCTTTTCTCTCTTTTTCCCTGTTATGCTTCTTTGTTCATTTGTTTTTGTTTCCTTCTGTTTTTCTTGCGATTTTTTTTCTTCTTTTTTTTCTTTTCTTTTCTATTTGTCTTACTGGCTGTCTTTCTGTACCAGTTCGTATCTCTGCCTGCATGTCTGTTTACCTTTTTTGTTGTTGTTTCTGTGTGTGCTTTTTTTTTTTCTTTGTTTCTTTGTTTTCTTCCCAGAAAGGTTCTGGAAACAGCACTCCGATGTTTTTGTGATTGTGTGATGGAGACGTCTGAAGCACGAACAGTGAGCTTCGTCATGGCGATTGTTGTTCTCGTTTAAAAGATCCAGACATGGGCCTATCTTTTGCGTCCATCGTGACTGCGCTGAAACTCTGTGTGTGTGCACGTGCATGTGTGTATGTATTACGTATGCATGTATGTATGTATGTATGTATGTATGGGCGCGCGCGCGTGCGTGTGTGTGTTTGTGTGTGTGTGCATGCGTGCGTTCGTGCGTGTGTGTGTGTGTGTGTGTGTGTGTGTGTGTGTGTGTGTGTGTGTCCATCACTTTCTCTTCCCCTCTCTCCCTATTCCTCCCCCCCCCCTCTCTCTCTTCTGTCACTCACTATCCCGCCCACACCCACCCCCTACCCCCCACGTCCCCCCACCCCTCTCTCTCTCTCTTGGGATGTCATGACCTTTATTGACTGAAGTGTCCGTATACCTCCACCTCCCGGCACCTTTCTTTTCTCTACCCGCTCTCCCACTCCACCCCCCACACAACCCCACCCCCACCCTTCTTCCTTCATTGTCTCTTGCCCACTCCCATCCCAACCGTCTAAACGTAGTGTTGTCTGAACGATGCTTGGCACAAAGGGATAAGCCGACAGACCACCCACAGGGGTAGACCCAGAAGCAAAGGACCGTGCTTTCTGTCTGTCCCTGTAGCACCCCCGCCCCTCCGTCTCACTCTCACTTCTACACGGTTCACAAAAAAGTTAAGGACCACTTTTGTCCTTGTAGTTGTATTTCTTTTTATCACAACAGATTTCTCTGTGTGAAATTCGGGCTGCTCTCCCCTGGGAGCGCGCGTCGCTACACTACAGCGCCACCCATTTTTTGGTGTTGTATTTTTTCCTGCGTGCAGTTTTATTTCTTTTTCCTATCGAAGTGGATTTTTCCACAGAATTTTGCCAGGAACAATCCTTTTGTTGCCGTGTGTTCTTTTACGTGCGCTAAGTGCATGCTGTACATGGGACCTCCGTTTAGCGTCTCATTCGAAAGACTAGCGTCCAGACCACCACTCAAGGTCTGGTGGAGGAGGGGGGAGGGGGTGGGGGGATATCGGCGGCTGAGTCATGATTCGAACCAGTGCGCTCAGATTCTCTCGCTTCCTAAGCGGACGCGTTACCTCTTGCCATCACTCCACTTGGGGGCCTGCGCAGTAGTTGTTGTATTTGCTCGGGTGCATGGTGAAATGATGTCGAATTTTCGGCAAACAGCAGTGTCTGCTGCCAATGTAATCCACACCTGTGATCACGAGGTGCTTTCTAACACATGGCAGTTCTTTTATCTATTTATTGTTTTACTCATTTACTTATCTATTTAATTTTTCTCTTTTTTTTCTTTCTTTCTTTTTTTTTTCACAATGAAAAACCACAGCTATTGTTTACACTCAAACGAATAACTGTAATTTTTTGGAATCCCCCCCCCCCCCCCGATTTTTTAAACGCATTTTCCAACCTGTTCAAGATTCCAAATGTCACATACCGTTCTAATTCTTGTTTTGAAGACCTTGTTCGTGAAAAGTGAAGGAATTCCATCTCCAGGTTGCGGTCCTTTTCTGTACACGAAGTGTTCTGAGTATATTCGGGTATGAATGTGGTCGGCACTGATCCTCGACTTGAAAGAGTCGAGATCTTTCCGAAACAAGGTTCAAGCCTGCTCGCCACGCTGTTTGCATTCGGTTCGTGGCTACGTGGTTATCGGTGCTGTTGTTAGGCTACTGATCTTCCTCTCATCTTTTTTTTTCCTTCTAAGTTCGAACAGCACACACAGTATTTCTTTCCTTCTGTTTCCCAGAGACCCATTGCAAAGCATTAACACAAATACAAATCGACTAGCTCACAACTTTCGATTTTGGAGACCAAACCAAAAACTCCCCACGAATTCTCTTTCCGTTTTGATCAAGGGCAAATTACTCTTTTTTTTCCTGAACGATTTCGTACCACCTTTTAGCCGGAATATAACAAAAGCAAGGAAAACAAAATGTCTACCGGCAAGGTTTGCAAAAAGGCACTGTGTAAAAAGATATTGAATGAATCATTCCAGAACCAGCGTGTTTTAGAAGATGACGTCAGTGGTTCTTTCTGCATCTTTTTTTTTTTTTTTCTATGACAGTCAGTGCTTAAAAAAAATAGTACGTCATAGGTTGTTTTTTTTTTGTTTTTTTGTTGTTTTTTTTTGGGGGGGGGGGGGGGTGGAGGGGGTGGAGGGGGGATAAACAAACTCTGAACCTCTGAAACTCTCTTCAGTGTTTCTCTGCGACAGTAGTCAGAGATTCACAAGATTCAGATCTAACAATATATTTTCTTTATAATCTGAAATTTATTATTTAAAAAAATGTATTATTACTTTTTTGTAGTTCAACAGATGATAATATGGCATATATTTCTATATATCAGTGCATTTTTTTTTTAATTCAAGATAATAGCATATATTTCAATCCCGTGTAGGCCCTATTTGTATTGTGTACAATCATGTAGACACCAGTTTGAGGGGTTTATCATCAGCTATTTAACGCCTTGTATTCTCTTTCCTCTGTCCCTGTTTATCTACGGGTGTGTGTCTTTAACTCTCTACATACGAACGGCGAAAGAGACGACGTTAACAGCGTTTCACCCCAGTTACCATCATCAAAATATTGCAAGCGGAAGGCTCTTATACTGAAGAGGTGAATGTTGACAAAGAATACCACAATTCTGACGACGGAAGCTAAATGTTGGGTCATTCAGACACCCACCGGACATCCGAGGGGTCTGTGTAGAGGAGAAGAGAGGACTGGCCGTACTGAGTGAGTTAATATATCATTATGCCTGTCTCAGTCTTTCTCCTTTTGTTTACATGAACAACATTTCATCATATCATACAATGTAATTCTAGGCGAATGATAAAATAGGCATACCTCTAAAGCACACTCAAAAACTGGAGCTTCTGTTTTTAACGAGTTTGACTACCATCACTCCAAAAGTTCAGACTCAAACATAGGTCTTAGGAATTCAAGACATGCAATAATGGTGTGATGGCCTTGAGGTAATGCGTCCGCATAAGAAGCGAGAGAATCTGAGCGCGCTGGTTCGAATCACGGCTCAGCCGCCGATATTTTCTCCACCTCCACTAGACCTTGAATGGTGGTCTGGACGCAACTCATTCGGATGAGACGATAAACCGAGGTCCCGTGTGCATCATGCACTTAGCGCACGTAAAAGAACCCACGTCAACAAAAGGGTTGTTCCTGGCAAAATTCTGTAGAAAAATCCATTTCGATAGGAAAAACAGATAAAACTGTACGCAGGAAAAAATACAACACCAAAAAATGGGTGGCGCTGTAGTGTAGCGACGCGCTCTCCCTGGGGGAGAGCAGCCCGAATTTTACACAGAGAAATAAGTTGTGATAACAGAAATACAAATAATAAATACAAATAAATACAATTGTTTCTACTCCTCAGACTGAATGGCGTTCATTATAAAGAGGAGCCTGATAAGCGGGAACGTTTCGTTGCTATTTGGCAATACAAAGAGAGTGAAATATGTTGTTGTTTTTGTTGTTTTTCCACGACACACGCTTTTGTGAGCAGATGATGCTTTGTGAACAGCTATCATCCAATTTTGTGAGTGAAGAAGAGCACATCGGTGTCTTCATGCGTGTGCACGCTTGCGGTTGTGTGTGTGTTGTGTGTGTGTGTGTGTGTGTGTGTGTTGTCTGTGAATCGATCAGCCAGTCAGTCAATCAGTCAGTCAATCAGGATTTTCTCCACCCGAGTTGACCACGATACCTCTCTCTCTCTCTCTCCCTCTGTTTATCTATCTTTTGTCTGTATCTGTCCGTCTGTCTGTCTGCCTGTCTCTCTGCCTGGGTCTCTCTGTCTGATTCTCTTTTCTCTCCCCCCCTCCTCTCTCTCTCCTTCGCCCCCCAATCTCTCACTATGTTCATCTCCCTATCTTCAGTCTGTGTGTCTGTCAATCTGTCTCTGTCTGTCTGTCTGTCTGTATGTCTCTCTCTCTCTCTCTCTCTCTCTCAGCCTGTTTTTTTTTTTTCTCTCTCAGTATTTATGTATACAGTCCTTTTTGTGCATACGTCGCACATTACACATGCAGTTCCCCATTTACCGTTCCGGCTTGCTTAGGTGAAGGCAATAACATGTCAAATGTCGAAGTGTCAAACTCTCTCTCTGTCTCTCTCTCTCTGTGTCTCTCTCAGTCTCTCTCTCTCTGTCCATATCAATTCCAAGCACCATCATGTGGCAGGTTGTTTGGTCGAAAGTGTGGGTCTTTGTTGAAGGAACGCCCTCTGTCTGTCTGTCTGTCTGTCTGCTTCTCTGTCTGTCTGCCCCATCCCCTCCTCATAATTCTCTCTCTCTCTCTCTCTCTCTCTCTCTCTCTGTGTGTGTGTGTGTGTGTGTGTGTGTGTGTGTGTGTGTGTGTGTGTGTGTGAGACTCTCTGATAGATCTGTCTGCTAGAGACGTAATGCATTAACTCACTCAGTACGGCCAGTCCTCTCTTCTCCTCTACACAGACCCCTCGGATGTCCAGTGGGTGTCTGAATGACCCAACCTTTAGCTTCCGTCGTCAGAATTGTGGTATTCTTTGTCAACATTCACCTCTTCAGTATAAGAGCCTTCCGCATGCAATATTTTGATGATGGTAATTGGGGTGAAACGCTGTTAACGTCGTCTCTTTCGCCGTTCGTATGGAGAGAGTTAACACGATTTAGACGTGGTGTTTCCCCTTTGAAACCTCACCGTTAGAATGTTTCGTTGGATATTTTGAACTGCCCGTTTTGTTGTTCCGTTAAAGAAACAGAAGTCCATTTTATATTGGTTTGTCCAAAATATAAAGAACTTAGAGAGACAAATAACTACCTTCAAAATTATGTCATAATCCATCAAGTTTTGAATTATCCATTCTTTCCGCAAACGAAAATAGTACAGTCATGGACAACCTGGGTATGTTCATTTAGAAAGCATTACAAATGAGATAATTATCAACTTGTTAGTATGCTTTCCATAGTTTTGCTTTTTAAGTGCCTCACTTGAGTGTTCGACTGGTAGGCCTATATTGTTTTCGTTGCCAAAACATTTTACTTGTCTGGAACCAATTGACAGCAAATGTAACAACTCAACCTCTCTTGATATGGGCCAATGGCCTGATCAGTAAACATTCGTATTCATATTCGTATTCGTATTCGTAATTCGTATTCCTATTCATATTCGTATTCGTATTCGTATTCTCTCTCTTTGTGTCTGTCTCTCTGTCTGACTCTCTGATAGATCTGTCTGCTAGAGACAGAGACAGACAGACAAACAGACAACAGAGGCAGATATAGATACAGACAGAGACACAGCGACAGACAGACAAACAAACAGATGCACATAAATCTGGGGAAAACCCAAGGTGACTGACCTTTTCGCTCCACTCCCTCTCCCCCCCCTCCCCCCCCCCCTCCTTCTTTTCTTTTCCAGCGCTCGCAAAAATCTTATCGTTTGTGATAACACCATGACGACTGCACACCAGCGACTATCACAAGAGAAGCAAGATGACCGGGGGAGAGGGGTGGGCGGGTGAAAGTGTGGGTGGGATAGAAGAGAAAGTAGAGTGAGGTGGGGTGGTGGGTGGGTGGGTGAGGATCAAGGAAACAGAAAGTGTAAGAGGAAGGGAATGTTGTTTGTTTGTTTGTTTCTTCTTGTTGTTGTTGTTTTGTGCCTGATTTACGTACAAATCTTTGTTGTTGTTGAGTTGAAAAGGAGTGGTTCCAAAAAAAACAAAAAACAAAAAAAAACAAAACAAAAAAACCCAACAAAAACAACATAAGAAAACAAAACAAAACAAAACACCAAACAACAACAAGAAGAACAACAACAAAAGAAAAAAAAGCGGTTGGATGGGTGCGGTATATTTGTGAAGCTATCAGAGAAATAGAGACAGCCATCAAAATTACCAGCGCTTGTTTGACATTGAAACAGCCCAGGGTACTAGTACACAAAGCAACACCGTGCACCTCTTCCCAAGATAGCAGGTTTTTGATTGTTTTGTTTATTGGGTTGTTTTTTTTTTCAGGGAACTGAGAGCAGACTGCGAACAGAGAACGAATCAGAAACACACATATACATTCTGTACACACACACGCACACACACACACACACACACACACACACACACACACACACACACAAACACACACACAGACAAACACACACACACACACACAAACACACACACACACACTTCTAAAAAAAATATTTATATGATCTTGCAGTAAAACGGCGACTGTATAAACCCCAGAGTTTATAAAATGAATTAGCTACTCCAAAATATATTCAGTCCAACTGCTTTTCAAGCGCGTTAAAAACAACAACCGAGCCTATGGTTATTCTTTAAAAGTGCATTTTCCATCATGAAATAGTTAAGGATGCATATCATGATCTTCAGCTGGTGAGTCAAACAATTAAAAAGTGTTACTGTTTCTAAAATTGCTCTTGGAGTGAAGCATTTAATCCCTTCATAGTTTCTCATTTGCAGACAGATGTCCGCCTTTGTGGTCGGCTACGCTTAAAAGACACAATCGACCAAACAAGTCTTCAAAGGCAGCGGCGGACCTGGTCTTCAAATGGAATACTAACTTTCTTCCCCGTCACCCCTTTCACTCTTCCTCCACCCTGATGTCGGGCTTCAAACCGCCGAACCACCCCGAAGACCTTTGGTCATAAGACTAAGTCTCACTATATCTTGGTAAATGTCGTAGACACGTTTATCACTAAGTCCCTGATCTGACCCTTATCAAACATGATCCCCCCCCCTGCCCCCCAAGCGAACCAGTTGATCCCCGGGACTCATCTCTGGACACGATTTGTAAAGACTGCCGCAGAGACGGAACACTTAAAATGAGACAGCCCCCTTCTCCCGTGTGGACCCAGTTCATTCGTTCCCGTTGAAACCCAGTTTTGTGTGTCCAGCCCTACTCCCATAGGGTCAACACATCCCCGTCCTCATCCCCCACCTTACCGAACCTCCGCCCTCTCCCCTCCCCTCGTCCTGCCCCGGAAGAGAGAGAGAGAGAGAGAATTCTATTCATCGCATCACGCAAACACTGAACGAATTAGCCTCCCTTGTCCAGTGGTCCTTCAGCCCAGCACAGCGGACTGACATACGTTGTGAATGGAAAGCATGGTCACCTCTCCCCCGTAG
>NC_134897.1:34550979-34563479 GCF_041734735.1 Babylonia areolata
GTGTGTAAAGCACTTAGAGGTTTACCATGGTTTGTGATATCGTCTATGACAGCTAACTCAGCCGACTCGATGAAGCAGTTGGAAATATAGTCCTGAGTTTGATCACAGAGGCATCTCGGGTAAAAAAACAACAACAACAAAAAAGACGCGCCGCTGCGTCAAGCGATTTGTCCTAGGCCTTCGTTTCTTGACTAAATAACTAGTTTGTACTGACAGAAAACCCCTAGACAATTAAAGGAACGTATTTTTTTTTTTTTGGGGGGGGGGGGGGGGGGGGGGGGGGGGGGGGGGGGGGGGGGGGGGGGGACGCTGACACAGTGAGAACAAGAACAGGTAAATAAACTGAGGGACTGAGTTTGCATTCACCGCCGCCCCCCACCCCTCCTCCCCCATTCCCACCACCATCATCACCAGCACCGCAATGTACTTACCTACACTATTTAGACTTTAATTGAAAAAAAAAGTAAGAAAAAAAAGTGTCCCTCACTACTCGTGGTATGCAGACCCCAACAGAGAGAGAGAGAGAGGACAGGGCGTGCAGGGCCTTTCTTTGCATAGGTCACTGAGGTCGCAGATAATGAGCTGCACCACAACCTGATCAATTACCACCCCTTCCTACCCCCCCCCCTCCCTCCCCCCCTTTTGACCCACGGGGCCTGAAAAAACAAAGCATTTCTTTTCTTTCTTCAGCAACAGGCCCGCAGCGTCTTCTTCTTCACTACCTGGACAAAAGGTAATGTCTAGCTAGAACTGTTGAGAGATAGATAGATAGATAGATAGAGAGAGAGAGAGAGAGAGAGAGAGAGAGAGAGAGAGAGGTGGGGGTCATTTTTTGGACGAAGACAAACGATTTCGAACAAACCATACGACCTGCGCTTGAGACTGAAAACGGAGAGAGCGGGAGTGGAGTGGAGGGGGTGGACTAAAAAAGCAAACAAAACGCCCGACTAATCACACCCTCTTGCAAAACAACAACAACAACAACAACAACAGCAAACAACAACAAAACCGCATTCCCCAAAGACCGAACAAAAAAGCATGAAGTTGTTGAAGCTGACCTCTCAGCAGGGGGCACAACCCGTTTAGTCAGGCAGATCACGTGACAGACGACAAGTCAAAGACACTGCATGGGGGGGGGGGGGGGGGGGGTGTTAGTCGGCCATGATGTATCTTGTACAAGACTGTTGAAACGAGTCGCCCGTGTTTCTGTATCGTTCAGAGTTCAGGGCCAAAGTTTCTCTCTCTGTCTCTCTCTTTCTCTTCTCTGTTTCTTCTTTTCTTTCTTTTCTTCTTCCTCTTCTTCTTCTTTCCCGCCCTTCCGTGTTGTTTCGCCAGTAACAAGGTCAAGGGTTATCTGTTTCTCTGTCCCTACCTCTGTCCTTTCTCCTCACATCATTCCTTTCTCTCTAACCCCCCCCCCCCCCCACCTCCAACCCGCCCTCTTTTTTTTTCTTTTTTCTTGTTCTCGGTCTCTTTGAACAAAAACCAACAGTAGTAGAGAGTTGTAATGCAAATGGGCGGAGACATTATTTTTATTGTAAGCATGCACCCCCTCACCCCCTCACACCCCACCCACGGCGTTCTCACGAAAAAAAAGGGGGGTGGGGGATGGGGGGGGGGGAGGGTTTTGGAGGAAGGGTAGGTAATGAGTCTTTTTTCTTCTTCTTCTTCGGCGTTCATGGTCTGTAACTCCCGCGTTCACTCACGTCTACAAGTGTTGTTGTACGTGTATGCAGTTTCTTTTTCTTTCTTTTTTTTTTTTTTTTACCCCCCCCCCCACCCCCCCGTCCCCCGACATGCAGGCAACCATACTTCTTTTCCGAGGGTAGTGGCGATCCGAGTCTGTGTTGGAAAGACAATCAGTTAGAGAGTGGATGGGGGGAGGGGGGGGGGGTGGTGAATTCTTGTAACCGTTTTCTTCTTTGATAAGTCGGTGGCATTCCTGACCAAGTGGTCAACAGTTTCCTCATCCTCCTCACCTGTGAAGGCAGGCAACACAGGGGTGTGTGTAGTGGGAAGGCAGGTGGTTAACAAGGCAAGGACAG
This sequence comes from Babylonia areolata, assembly GCF_041734735.1. Classification (NCBI taxonomy): domain Eukaryota; kingdom Metazoa; phylum Mollusca; class Gastropoda; order Neogastropoda; family Buccinidae; genus Babylonia; species Babylonia areolata. The sequence goes on from NC_134897.1 coordinate 34,553,025, forward strand.
TGTCGTGACCGTCTTGAACTGTGTGGGACATGTACAGGTGGTGTGTAGTACAGTTCGCGGCAGCGTTGTTTAATTAAACATCATTGGCCCGGGACTGAAGAAGGTATAGTGATGGTGAGTGGTCCTGTCTGTCTGAAAGGCTTGTAGAACAGAGTGGTGCTGTATCGGATAGGATAGTAAATGGGATTTTTCGGTTTGTGGACAGAGATGTAGCAGTAGTAGTAGTAGTAGTAGTAGTAGTAGTGGTGGTGGTGGTGGTGGTGGTGTGGTTTGCTTAAAATAATAGTAATAATAATGATGATGATGATGATGAATAATAACAATAACAATGATTAGAAAACAACAACAACGAGAACAACAACAACAAAGTGATGGTGATGATGTTAATTTATACAGCTCCTATTCTCTAAATAGGGCTTCAGACGCTATATAAAAATCAGGTAAACACACACACACACACACACACACACACACACACACACACACACGAAAAGTACACACGAGGACTGTGGAATGGTGCGGTGGGTGTCCTACATTATTATACATATTTTTTTAGGGGGGTTTCAGATAAATATCTTTTTGTTTATTTGTTTGTTTCTTTCCAAAAATAACAACAAATAAACAAAACTAACAAACAACCTCCCTTAGGTTCAGTCAGTAGACCTATGGTTTTGTTCTGTAACGTTCCATCGAGGAGGGCTCCAGCCTCCTCCCCCCCCCCCCCCCTCCCACTTTTTTAATGCACGTTTATACGTTTATGTATCTTACACTTCTTCACACACACACACACACACACACACACACACACACACACACACACACACACACACACACACACACACACACAAATATATATATATTATCTATATAAGATAAGATAAGATAAGTCTGCCTGCCAACTCATCCGTAGGTCCGACAGGAGACTCCTGGTCCCTCTTCTTTTCTCTCCCTCTCCCTTTGCCTTTGAGATTTGTTACGTTGATAGCTGTTGGATGAAGGTTTGTTACGTTTATAGCAATTGGCTGTCAAAGACGCCTGTGGAGTCAGGACAGCGGCACAATCTGCATCATCTGAATTGCTTCTTTCTCATAGACCTCCTGGAGAGAAGAGGGGAGAAAAAAGGATATCAGTCAATCTGCAAAGGGAACACGTTTGTTTCCACCTGATGGGCCACCACTGGCGCCTAATACTGTACGGTGAACAGGATCTGAATTACCACCCCTTCCCAAACAGGAAAAGAGAGTTTTCGCAGCACAGAACATTCAGAAATGTTTGTTGGTGTCTTGTTCAAACAGTTTTTGATGAAACATATGTTAAGTACACATAAAGTGTGCAAACAGAAGAAAACAAAACAAAGCAAAACAACAACTTTACAAAACAACAAACAAAACAAAAGACAAAACGAAGCAAAACAAACACACACACACACACAAAACCCAACCAAAAAACAGAGCTAACATTTAAAACCAAAACCAAAACTAAGGACATGTAGCAAGAATAGATATAGAAGAGAAGGAAGATGATTACAAAAATAGCGAAATTAAATATTCGTCTTTTGTATTTGTATTTGTATTTCTTTTTATCACAACAGATTTCTCTGCGTGAAATTCGGGCTGCTCTCCCCAGGGAGAGCGCGTCGCTACACTACAGCGCCACCCATTTTTTTTGTATTTTTTCCTGCGTGCAGTTTTTTTATTTGTTTTTCCTATCGAAGTGGATTTTTCTGCAGAATTTTGCCAGGAACAACCCTTTTGTGCCGTGGGTTCTTTTACCTGCGCTAAGTGCATGCTGCACACGGGACCTCGGTTTATCGTCTCATCCGAATGACTAGCGTCCAGACCACCACTCAAGGTCTAGTGGAGGGGGAGAAAATATCGGCGGCTGAGCCGTGATTCGAACCAGCGCGCTCAGATTCTCTCGCTTCCTAGGCGGACGCGTTACCTCTAGGCCATCACTCCACTTTGTTGTTGTTGTCGTCGTCGTCGTCTTGTTGTTATTTGTATCGGCAATCCAAACCTAAGATCGTCCGCATCAGTCACATAAACGTGTAAATGTGAAAGCAGATTTGGTGTGAGAAGCGATGTAATTGTAAGTTTAGAAGGTCCAAAAGAAATGGAAAATACAAGAAAAAAAGTAGTTGTTAACACTGAACACGTTCAGCCTTTTCGTTGACAGAAAAAAATATCATAAATATCGCATCCTTCCGGGCTTTTTCCGACAATTACAAATTCCGTATCCTTTCAAGACATCGCCTCTCGCGAGGAGAAGAATAATTTCGACAATTCATGCGTTTTTCTTTCTGCTACCTTTTTGTGCTTTGGGTGAATAAAGTTTACTTCAACCAAATCTTTTCAGCTTCTGACCAGGGGGAAGAAAATAAACAGTAATATCATTGATACCGAATCTTTTCAGCTTTCCCATGGCAAGACAGATAAACGGGTATAAATACTATATCTTTTCCGCTGTCTCCCCCCCCCCCTCCCAATCTGCCTTGGTGTATAGACAGCTGGTTGTTTCTCAGTGCCGAACAGCGATCACATCATGTTTGTGCATGAATATGGAGCCAGTGTTTTTCATGCAGAGCCAGTTTGTGTGTGTGTGTGTGTGTGTGTGTGTGTGTGTGTGTGTGTGTGTGTGTGTGTGTGTGTGTGTGTGTGTGTGTGTGTGTGTGTGTGTGTGTGTGTAGGCACCTGTATCAGTGCCAGTTTTGTTTAGCACTTCTGTCTGCATGCTACAGACATAAGAGTGTCGGTTGAACTGTCGAACTACATCTATGTCTGCCAGCTGATACTATGGATGTGGTGTTGGCCGTATGGTGGTAACGCGTCCGCCTAGGAAGCGAGAGAATCTGAGCGTACTGGATCAAATCCTATACTTTCCAGAATTTTCTCCCTCCTCAGGCACTAGACCGGGAGTAGTGGCCTGTGTGTTTAGTTAGTCTTTCGGATCAGACACTAGCTCCAGAGACACCAGCAGACTGTCCTCTTCAGACTGAGAACCGGCCACTGCCGACTACTGAGTCACCTTCACCGTATGAAGATCGCCCACACTGATGAGTGTCCATGTGGCACTGGACCCCAGACCCCTGAACACATCCTCCAACACTGCCCAACCCATGAAGCTCTACGGCGTCAAACCTGGCCAGGGGGCACGGAGCTACAGGCGCAGCTTTGGGGAGACCGCCACGACCTGGAGAAGACCGTGGGCTACATCGTGGCGACGGGGGTGACCGTCTGACGCAGCCAAAACATCGAACGCAGAAGAAGAAGAAGAAGGATCAGACACTAAACGGAGGTCCCGTGTGTAGCATGCACTTAACGCACGTAAAAGGACCCACGGCACCTAGAGAGTTGTCCTTGGCAAATTTCGTAGTAAAATCCACTCTAATGTCCAACAGACACAAGAGAGAGAGAGAGAGAGAGAGAGAGAGAGAGAGAGATGGCCTTGAACATAACGAAATAAGTCTCCATGCAGGTGAGACCAAAGGCAGAAGAAAGGAGTGCCCCCCCCCCCCCGCCCCCCTCTCCCCACCTGGGAAACGGGAAACAAGCACGACAAGGAACACGACACCCCCCCCCCACACACACACACACCACACACACACACACACACACACACACACACACACACACAGAGCAGACCCACCGAACAACATACCTGTTGGGCTCTCTGATTTGTCAACGTGGAGCTAGTGAATGAGTGATGGAAGGGGTGCGAGGGTGGGACGGAAGGGGGAGGGGTGCTGCTGCTCTACCACCCTCCCTCCCACCTCCATCTCCTTCTCTCTTCCTCCTCCCTATCTGTCTGCCCCTTTCTTTCAGTCTATCTCTGTCTCTCAGTCTCTGTCTGTCTCTTCCTCGCTTGTCTTTCTGTGTCATCTGATCATGCTAATGAAGGGAGAGAATGTTAATGTTTGTGTTGTTGTCTTTTTTCATTCAACACAAGCAACGGCAGAGCAAACATGACCCCAATTCTCTCTCTCTGTCTCTGTCTCTGTCCCTGTCTCTCTCTCTCTCTCTCTCTCTGTATCTGAGTCTGTCTGCCTGTAGTGTCTAATGACCTAAAACCTCCCCCCCCCCCACACACACACCTTTTGATCCAGGACTTCTTTCGCTCTCTTTTTCTTCCCCCTTCCCTCCGTCCTACCTTCATCCCCCCATTCCTAGACCCCCCCCCCTCCCGTCCCTCTCTCTCTCCGCCTGTCATCAAAACAGGTGCAACAACGAACGACAATAATTGGTGAGACCTGACTTACCTCCCTCTGTTTGTCGCCCCCAACATCAGCAGGCCGACAAGTTCCTACAATACTACCACCCCCCTCCTCCCGCTCCACTCAGTGACCCCCACAGACCCCCACGTGCAGCCGGATCACCCCCTCCGGTCCATCGTTTCAGAGTCAGCCTCGATCTGCGCCGGCGGTGTAGGATGTAAAAAAAAAAATCGCATTGCCATTGAATTTGTCTCCCGGGCAAAAAAAAAAAAAAAAGGGGGGGAGGTGGGGGGGGGGGGGGGGGGGGGGGGGGGAGGGGGGAAGAAAAAAAAGGAGGAATAAAAGAAGAAGAAATAATAAAGATAAAAAAGAAAGAAAAAAATTTGTTTGCGAGTTTTGTTTGTTTATAGCATGGTTTGTTTGACATTCAGTTGTTCAACTGTCATTTCCACTTTTTGGATACGAAAATTACTCAGGAGTACAGAGAACGGAGTTCTTTGACTGTCATGCGGGAACATCTAAAACAGCCGGATTTTTATTTTGTTTTTGGTTTCAATCTAAGAACCCGAAACAGAATCAGCTAAAGCAGATTCTGATTTACTTGTTCTGTGGAATTTATGATTGTGTTTGTACTGTGACATGTTTGAAAATGAAATACTGTTTAAACTGGGAAGATTCAGGACATGCTAACATAGCCAGTGTCCAAGATTTTACAGCTTCGCTCTCAAATCGAAGTCATGTTGTTCTGCGCTTGGGTCGTTAGCGAAGCTAGCAATCTACAAGGCAGTTGTCATCGCCTGTCTGCTATACGGCTGTGAGACATGGACGTTGCACAGGAAACAGATCAAAGCACTGGATCAATTGCCTGGCCGATGCTTGCGTCAGATCATGGAAATCTTACGGTAGGATAGATTTTCCAGCACAGAAGTGCTTCGCAGAGGAAAGATGACGGTTTGACATTGATTTCAGCTTCGGTTGGTTGGCCATGCAGTCCGAGCAGACGACACACGATCGCCAAAGTTAGACCTCTTCTCCGAGCTGACTGCTGGCGCAAGCAACGTCAGCCGGAACGCCACTGAAACTCGTCAAGGACTGCCTGAAGAGCTTCCCTTTGAGCCTGCAGGATTCACATCTTCGGGTGAGAAACCCTCACCACTGACTGCAGCACTTGGAGACTGGCTGTCTACAAGGGAGTTCTGGCGCTTGAAGGGAGGCGACTACAGGACTTCGACCAGAAGCATAACAAACTCACAGACCTGTCATCTGCTGTTTGCCTACCTACAGGGTGGCCGCATTTTGTGCGTCTGCCATTGGGCTGAGTTATCATTTCCGGAGTCACTGACGTCTTGATCGTCGCGTGTGGACTTCTACTATGATGGTGATGTTCATGATGTAAGTTTACCAAAGACTACCACACAGACGCAAGGGTGTTCACAGAGAGACTTCACAACGCTCATTTCTTTCATACCACCCTTGGCAACGTATTCAGGTTCTGAACAAGAACAAGAACAAGAACCGCCGCAGAATGTATAACAGGAATGCTCTGAACGCTATAGCGCCAGAAAATAAACGTAAAGAAGAGAAGGCGAGGGTCCAATCCACGATAGCTCAGAACACCCTAAAAATAACGTATCATTTTAATTAGGATCTATCAGAAAGATCCCTGCAACACTGAACGTAAACTACGGAAGCTGGGAATTCCTGGAATGTCTCCGGACTCAGTTGCCCGGCCGGCAAGCACAGAAACAAAACACAAGAAGGCAGAACGCAAAGCAATCTCGAATCAGAGAGCGGTTATCCTGCTTTGACACCTTACAAGCCCCATCTTTCTTCTTCTTCTTCGTCTTCTTCTTCTTCTTCTTTATCGACGTCTTACTTTTCTTTTCCAGCCGGGAGGCAAAACAGACAGAGGGTGGAGTGAAAAGACGATAATTCTGATCCGTTCGCTCCCGGCCTTGAGTTCCTTCCTTCCTTGCATTGAGGGCAGGAGGCTGGGGAAAGGGGAGGTAAGGGAGGGGGAAAGTGGGGCTGTAGGTGGAGTGGGGGTCGAGGGGGGGGTAGGGGGAGGAGATAAGGTTGGGGAGATGTGGGGGTTAGGGGGTGGGGAGGGTTTCCCACAGTAAAGGTGGGAGGATCGCCACTACAATACCTCCCGGGCCCAGAGCTTTCACTTGCCATTCAGCCGGCGACTTCCAGTGCGAAGGGACGGTGTCCCACTTTGGTTTCAGATCGTTACACGGTTGACTTCGTTGCGCATCACTGGCAGTTTGTGGCGTCTGCGTGGGTGTTGCGTTTTGTTGTGTTGCGTTGTGCTGTGATGCTGTGCTGTTTTGTGTGGAGTTGTGATGGTAAGTCGGGTTGTGTTTTCATTATTATTATTATTTTTTTTTTTAAATAGTAGTCGTGGTGAAAGTTTTGAGTTTATAGGTGTGTGTGTGTGTGTGTGTGTGTGTGTGTGTGTGTGTGTGTGTGTGTGTGCGCGCGCGCGCTCGTGTGTGTGAGTTGAAGAGTGAGGCATTGTTTGTATCATAATCATAGTTTTATATCTTTTTGAAATAATAATGTCATCATCATCATCATCATCATCATCATTATCTTCTTCTTCTTTTTCTTTTTCTTCTTCTTCTTCTCGGGTTTTTCGTTTTCCTCCTCCATATGATCGATATATATCTTTGAAAAGAATACGCTACTTAGTGATGCGGTAATTTTGAACAGTTTCAGGCATTACTAGACGGTTTTAAAATACAGTCAGTTGCGTTTCGAGTTACCTTTGTTTTCTTACCCGGGGGTGAGAGGGGAGAGGGTAGTAGGGGGCGTGAAGGGGGGTGGGGGGGGACAAAACAGTAAATTCGAGATTAAAAAAAAACCTAACCATGGGAGTCAAAATCGAAAGTAGAGCCTTGAAATGAGAAACTTACGGGCCTGGGAAGAAAGAAAATATATTAGAATATAAAAGAAAAATATGACTTAAAAGAAGGGGATGGCAGTGCGTGGAAGGGAGGAAGATGATTAGAAGATGACAGATGGACAGATGACAGATGGACAGATGGACAGGAGCAAGAGAGAGACACAGGGAGACTGACACAAAGATAAAGAAGGGAAACCACTCAATTTCAGTACGTGAAATGAAGAACCATATAGTCTATGATAAATGTAGAATAATATAATGGCGACAGGTTGCCGTATGTTTCTTTATTTCTGATTTCAGTCAAACTGTACAATCTCCTGCCTGCTATGTGTAGGCTATGTGGGGGGAAGGGGGGGTCGCCGGGGGGGGGGGGGGGGAGGGGGGGAGGGAGGAGAGAAAATGACTGAGGACGTGCGAATGGAAAGAGAGGGAAGGTGCTGAGAGAGAGAGACAGACAGACAGAGACAGAGAGAGATTTATGTGTGACGAGAAAGGAACAAACTTCCGCAACAGCTTAAAAACGTTTTTTTTTCAACCCCCCTATACCCCCCCACCCCCCCCCCCCCGCCCCTCCAGCAAAAGGAAAGGATCAAAGCAAAGTGATGTCAAGAGTAGGTCACATCAAAACATGGCAAACAGCAAGTGAAAAAACTTGCATGATCAGACACAGAGAACGTTCTGTGCGCCAGAGGAAGCTGACTAAGAAGACAGGAATGAAATTAGTAGAAGAGAACACACACACACATACACACACACACACATGCGCACTCGCGTGCGCACACATGCACGCAATCACGCACACACACATACACAAACACATACACACGCGCCCACACACACCCCCTCCGCCCCCCCCTCCACACATACACAGTCATGCTATAATTGCACATCACTCGCATAGCACAATTAGAGAAAATCATCAGATTTTGCAATAAGATTCTCAGGATGTTATTTAAGAAAAGAATTTGTTTTATTATTATCATTATGGGGACGAACGCAAAGATTTAAGTTTGATACAGAATTTCGGACACAATAACCGTGAGTGGTTACGACTTCCGTCTCAGGTCGATGAGGTCCCGGGTTCGAATCTTTCTCTGTCTGATTATCTGTCCGCGTCTGTCTTTTTCTCTCTGTCTCTCTCTGCCTATGTCTCTGCATCTATGTCACTGTCTGTGTGTCTGTCTGTGTGTATGTCTGTCTGTCTGTCCGTTTGTCTGTCTTCCTCTCTCTCTCTCTGTATCTCGCTTTCTGCTCTCTCTTCGACTTCCCTCATTAAACAATATCGTTATCATTAGTTTGCGTTATCGTTCCTCTGATGTGTGTGTGTGTGTGTGTGTGTGTGTGTGTGTGTGTGTGTGTGTGTGTGTGTGTGCATGCGTGCGTGCTTGCGCGCGCGCGTGCGTGTGTGTGTGCGCGCGTGCGCGCGCGAGCTAGCACTAGCCTTGCTTCCTGACCTGCTCGTGTGTGACCACTGACAAAGTTGTATCATAATGTCTTGTATTGTCTTGTATTGAATGTCCATTGTATTGTATTGGAACTTGTTTTTCTCAAACTCATTTCGTATCACGTGATATTAATATTTTCATTCCATCGTATTCTACTCCTTTTTCATAGTATCATTACACTGCATTGTGTTTTACTTCAATATGAAATGGATTTCTTTTCCCCTACGGTTGCAGTCGTACACCTTCACAAGAACTGAGATTCACAACTGACGAAATCGTGCGGATGACGGAAGAAAACTGCCTTACTCGAAAAGGCAAAACCAACAACAGCAACACCACCAACAACAACAGCAGCAGCAACAACAACAACAGCGACAGCAACAAACAACAACAAGAACGACAACAACAGCTGTAACAACAAAATCTGGAATCAAAAGAACTTGACTCCAGCTGAAAAGTAGACCAGCTGTGGAAAGGACGACAGATTTCACTGAAGAGTGAGTTTCTACAACGCAGTGAATAGACAAAAAGAGTATATATATATATATATAAAAAAAATTTTTTTAAAGCAAAAAAAAGCTCGCATTAGCAAACATGGACTTTGAAACCATCATAGGCTAAAATAGATAAATATCAAAAATGAAATAAAAAGAAAAGAAAATGTTGAATGGAGGCCCACGTTATAAATAACAATCTCAGTGAAGTCGTGCATTGACAACGACAACAGCAGCAGCAACAACAACGAAAATTATGAACTGAGAGAGTTCACAAACCGGTTTGAAACTGACAGTGCTGAAACTGACAATTGATTGACGCACCCTGACAGCGCTGAAACTGACAACTGATTGACGCACCGTTGAAAAGCAGTCGGAGTTGAAGACGGCAATGAAACTGATTTGGGTGCTGAGTGATATTGCTAATTTGGGCTGTGGAGTGTTAGAGAGTGGAAATTTCGCGGTGAACACGAAAGGGATAGTGCAAACTGTGTTGAAATATTAATTTTATATGTGTGTACGACTATAAACTGTGCGAAAATTTGGGCTGGTGTGACTATGAGTGACAAGTTGTAGCCGGCTTCAAATTTTCGGTTTGTTGTGAAAGTTGTCCAACTTGTCGATTTGTTGGTGCGTATCATTTTGTTTGCGTTCTGGCAAAGGAGCGATTTTTACGGGAATCCGTCAATTCAGCATGGATAGCGTGATGGTTCCAGTCTGCTTCGGCGTGATAATGGTAAGTTGTTGTTGTTGTTGTTGTTATTGTTGTGTATGTTCGTGAGAGAGATTTTTCACGCAGTGTATGTTCGCCAACCCACGTGTCGTATGTCTGTGTATGTAGAGGGGGTAGTATTGAGGGGAGATCAGTTTTTTTTTTCCTGCCCTCGTCTGCTATCACTTTTAGTGAAAAGACTTTAAACAAAAGAACGAACACACACACACACACACACACACACACACACACACACATACACACACACACACACACACTCATGCACACACACATAAACATCACTCAGACAGACACGTAAACACCATCACTGTCTCGTCTCCTTCAGATGCGGAGAAATTGCTGCGTGCGTTGCTGGCAAATGCACCGAAGTCCCCCCCACCCCCCCCCTCGCCAATCCCCCTCCCCCCAAGTCCCCATCCACACCTTACGTACAATTCAACCTTCCGTCTCTTAAATCACTGGCTTCTTATGTCTGGCCTTGGAATATTATCGCCGCCAGATCTTGAAAGAACACGTGCGCTGGGTTGGTTGTCTGATACGAAGGCTTGTATAAGCTCGCTGCTAGTGCTGGGAGGAAATACAGAAACTAAGACAAAACAACAAAACTGGTGTGGTGTTTCAGGCTTATCGTGTTTTCTTTTTCTGCTGAAAAAAAAGATGAAAAA
>NC_134897.1:34568479-34668479 GCF_041734735.1 Babylonia areolata
CCAACTATCTGCGCTGGATATTTGGTTATAGGGCAGAGTGTCTTGCCCCAGTTACATCCCCACTGTCTCGGCTAAGAGGGTTTTAGGACGGTCGGCGTCACTGAGTGGTTCCCAAAGGCCAACTAACCCACCAAGGCTGCAGCACTAAGAGCCAGTGCAATTTTGCCTCCTTGTTTGAGAGTCATAGTACTTCACTAAAGACTAGGCTGTAAATGATTTCCCATTGCAGTGGAGAAACCAGTTCGCTGTTAGCTCAACTGCGAACTTATGTCAGTCTGTGGTAATGACTGATGTATTGTCCGGTACAACGCTTGGCTTAGATATAGGCTTACAGTTGGACCAACAGCAAGTGAGAGCTGTATGATCAATTGTTTTTCCACTGCAGTCGGGTTGTCATTTACAGCTTAGTCTTTTGCCGGTGAAGGACAATGACTGACTCTCGAACTAGGTGGCTCTTTATGCTGCAACCTTGAGGACTTGCTGGTCGGTCTTTGGGAACTTGGGCACGACACTCTCCACAAAAATCGAATTCTAGCCCTACCCCCGAAAACGGAGTATGGCTGCCTACATGGCGGGGTAAAAACGGTCATACACGTAAAAGCCCACTCGTGTGCATACGAGTGAACGCAGAAGAAGAAGAAGAATTCTAGCCCAGATTATCAGGACAGCAGTTGCCTCCTCTGCTGTTCTGATGGTTTTAGTCGGACACGGCTCACTTTCATACATACATACATGTTGGGTGTTTTATTATATTGTATTGTGTTACTTGTACCTACACAATCACATACATATGTACACACTTACACACACGCATAAACATATGCACCTTTACTCACACACGCTCGCAATAACTTCATGTACACACACACACACACACACACACACACACACACACACACACACACACACACGCACGCATGCACGCACACACACAAACACACACACACATACACAAACACACGCACGTACGCACGCACACACGTACAGACGAGACGTTTGTGTTACAGATGATGACGGTCGTGGCATGTGATGACGGACCTCTGTCTCCGCATCTTTCATCGCCGGTAAGTTCAGTGTGTGTGTGTGTGTGTGTGTGTGTGTGTGTGTGTGTGTGTGTGTGTGTGTGTGTGTGTGTGTGTGTGTGTGTGAACGAGAGAGAGAGAGGGGGGGGCTGCTAAGTAAAAACGAAGTGATATTTCGGCATCGAGATTTTTTTCATATATTATTTCGACGTTTATTCATTTATCTGTTTGTTGATCTATATATTTATTCATTTATTTACTTGTTTATTTATTTGTTTATCATTTCAGTCCCACAATGTCCCATGCGGCGGAAATTCCTCCATGACCCTCGACGTTTGCGGTGTGTGCGGAGGAGATGGGTCCTCGTGTCAAGGTCAAGGTCAGGGTCAAGGTGACAACCCAAGGTCACCGGAGACTAGGTTTTTCTGGCGGTCAGCGTGGACGCCGTGTTCTGTGACGTGTGGTGTAGGTAAACAATTCAGTTCGTCATGATTAATTATCAGAGAGAGAGAGAGAGAGAGAGAGAGAGAGATGTTGAGCTACATGACGAAGTAGTTTCCATTTACTGTTCCATATTCGTTTGTTTCATCATTCATTTCATACAGGATTGTTTACTTTGATTTTATAATTTTCTGTTTTGGAAGAGAGGCGGAGGTGTCTGGGTGGAATGCTTTGTTTTTATACTTCGGTTTTGTTTGGTTTGGGTTTTGGCTTGGCTGTTTGCTTTTCCTTCCGTCAGTTCATTTCTGTGTTTTTTGTGTTTCTTTATTTATTGCAGATTTTTTTTAGTTTGACTATGTAATGTATTAATATATTGATTGATTACTAAATTGATGATAATCTAAAACAAAAGATAGTACTCATCATGATAATAATGATGATGATAATATAATAATAATAATAATGATAATAATAATGATGATGATGATGATGGTGGTGGTGTACATTTGTTTCTATAGCGCCCTTTCTCTTTAAGAGTTCAGGGTGATTTACATGATAAAAAAAAGTTGCAAAGTACATGCACCACCGATGACATCTCTCTCTCTCTCTCTCTCTCTCTGAAACTATCCTTCTGTTGTGACGATGACTTTTTAACCACCCTCAATGGCATGGGTTAAAAGCCTGTTCATTCAACCAGTTCAAGGTTCAGGTTCCCTTTCTCTCTTTCTCTTCCTGCTCCCTCATACCTCATTCATGCAAAGTGAGTAAGGATTTATTTATCTATTCATTCGTTGGGTTACGCTGCCGGTCAGGCATCTGCTTGGCAGAGGTGGTGTAGCGTACATGGATTTGACCCTACGCAGTGACGCCTCCTTGAGCTACTGATACTGGTAGTGATACTCATTCATTCATCTGTGTTATCTATCCACTCTTCAGGACAACGTCAACTCGAGGCGTCCTGTGTACACAGCATGACCAACCTGACCATGGCTGACCAGAGATGGTGCCCACAGGCCAAACCTCCCACTGTCCTGGGCACCTGTCACCTACCTCCCTGTGGACACAGTACAGGTAAAAATTCTTATCAAACCATTTCAAGAGACCACATTCGGGTTGCTTTTACAAAACGGGCTGCGATTGTCTTGTTAACTGATGATCAAACGAAATTAGCTTGATTTTTGTGTGATGTTTGCTACTAGTGTGGCTCATCGGCAATTCCTTTCGCTTTCAGACTCTTCTTCCCGTGCGTCCCAGTCGTCTGGCGAAGAAAACCAGAACGCCCAGCTGGATCGGGTGTTCAGTGATCAAGTTCCTCCCCAACCAGAGTGAGGCCGGGGAAAAATCCTGGTTTCGTTTTTTTTTTTTTTTTTTTTTTTTTTTTTTTTCGTTAGATTGGTTTGCTTTTAAGTCTTCTTTTATTTCATTTCATTTTGTTTCATTTTGTTTATCTTACTCTATTTTATTTGATTTTGTTTCATTTCGTTTATCTTATTCTATTTTATTTGATTTTGTTTCATTTTGTTTATCTTATTCTATTTTATTTTATATATTTTTTATCTTGTATCATTTTATTTCATCTTATTTTGTTTTGTTTTATTCTTTCATTTGCTTTTTCTTTTGTATTATTTCCTTTGCTTTTTCTTTTCTTCTTTTTTCCTTTCCTTTCATGCTCTGCTTTTCTTTTCTTTTTCTTTTCTTTACCTTGCTTTGCTTTAGTTTGCTTTGTTTTTTGTTGTTTTTTTTTTCTTTTTTCTGTTTTCTTTTATTTAATTTTCTTTGTTTTACTTTTGCTTTTCTTTTTCTTTGCTTTTGATTTTCTTTCCTTACTAATATTTCTTTCCCTTTGTTTAATCTCTTGCTCTGATTTGCTTTTTTCTTTTCTTTTCTAAAACTTGTTTTGCTTTTTCTTTGCTAATATACCCACGTCACAACTGTAAACAACAACAACAACAACCGCAACAGCAACAACAAAATAAGAACAACCACCACCAAACAAACAACAACAACAAACAAAAAAATAAACAAACAAACGAAAAAACTAACTCATCACCACCTTCCGGAACAGGAAAAACCTCTTCCCGTTTGGAAAACGCGTTCCAGCCTTTGCACGTGATCTCGTGCCCCTGATTTGCTAGGATTTATCTTTTCATTTTTTTTCCTTTCCTTTTCTTTTTTCTTTGCCGTTGCTTTGCTTTGCATTATCTTTGCTTTGCTTTTTCTCCCACTTTTTCAGGTTTCGTTTTTACATTTCTTTGTTTTTGCTTCGCTTTGCTTCTTGTTTTCATTTGCTTTGCGTTTGCTTAGATTTGACTTGCTTGTTCTTATCTTTTTTTTTTTTTTTTTTTTTTTTTTTTGCTTCGTTGTGTTTTGCTTCTTTTTTTTTCTTCTTAAATTTCTTTGCTTGGTTTGCTTTGTATATTAATACTTGCAGCACGTTTCAGTTATTACTTCTAAATTTTTGATTTAATAGAATATTCAGTATGTCTCTCATTTTTCGTGTTGACATCTGTCACAGACTGTTCCACAGTACATTTTTTTTTTGTCACCTTATACTTTGTGTTTCAAGCCCCAACCCACTCACCCACCCACCCACACACATTCGTCATGTAAATGTCTCTGTTGAAACAGATTTTTCACGGGTGAGTGGAGCGCGTGCACGGTGACTTGTGGCAACGGCACGAGGTCACGCGAGGTCACGTGCAAAGGCTGGAACGTGTTTTCCAAACAGGAAGAGGTTTTGCCGGACCGCGATTGTGTTGGTAAGTGTGTGTTTCCTGTTGTAGTTAAGTAATCTTAAACAGGTATTTCTTTAAAAAAAAAAAAAAAAAAAAAAGGGGACCCAAAAAAAAAAAAAAAAAAAAAAAAAAAAAAATAAAAAAAAGAAGAACAAAAGAAAAGAAAAAAGCCTTTTCCCTAGCCTTGAGACACGAATGCTTCAGTGTTTTTTTGTTTTTTGTTGCTTTTTTTTTTTAAGCTCTCCATCCCTGTCTCTCTGTGTCTGTCTGTCTCTCTCTCCCCCCTCCCTCCACCCTCCCTCTCTCGGGTTGTCTCGGTCTGTCTTTCTGTTTGTACACCCCCCGTATCTGTCTTTCTGTCTCTTGTTCGTATTTGTGTTCATTTACTTACTTTCCTTAATTTTGTTGTTTTGTTTTTTTCTTTAAACACAGAGACATAGATATGGAAAGGCGTATGGATATATGGATTGAATGATGAATGCATGGAAGGGCAATTTAAAACAATATCAACATGATATGGACACAACAAAACAATTGTACAACCGGAAAAAAAAAAAAGAAAAAAAAAATCGACGTACTTCTATTTCTTTTTAAGGGAGCAAACCGGACAGCTTACAAGTTTGTGACGCTGGACTGTGTTATCTCCCTTTGACCGTGAATACTGTGGAGGAGCAGCGGAAGATATTTCGCTGGCACGTGAGCGAGTATTCCTCGTGCAGTCGTTCTTGTCTTGGAGGTCAGTGCAAAAAATTATATTACTGGTACACACACACACACACACACACACACACACACACACACACACACACACACACACACACACGCACTCACACACACACACACCCACGCACTCACACACACACACACGCGCGCGCGAGCACACACTGACACACACAAACACGCACCTCTCTCTATGGATACACAAACACACACACACACACACACACACACACACACACCTCTCTCTCTCTCTCTCTCTCTCTCTCTCTCTATATATATATATATATATATATACAAATATATATACTAGTATAAATATTTTTTATTTAATATTTTTTCCAACCCCCCCCTCCCCCTTTCCCCGCCCCAGTCAACCGGGTTTCAGGGATCTTTCGGCCGTGCAGATTGAAAACCGTAAAATGTTAGAGAATCTTCACTCGCGAATTAACAGAAATATATATATATATATATATATATATATATATATATTTATCATAGCTGCATTTTGATTAAACATTGGAGGAAGGAGGAAGCGTGTTGGTGGAGAGGGAGTATAGGGGTGGAGGGAATCGGGGACGGGGGAGGGAGAGGTGTGGGAGGAGGTTGATTTGTTTGCTCTCACGCTTTTTGCTCTCTTCGCGCATGCCCGGTTTTTTTATGTTCACATTCTCTCGTGCTGTATATACCTGTCTAATTCTGTTAATTTTTTTTAAAAGCTTTTAAAAGCTCGTTAGCGCGGTGTTGAAAGGCTGTCTGTCAGAGGCATACAGTATTTTGTGCCGAGCAATTTTCTGTACCATGTTTACCGAGTTTTGCGTCTGTGTTATAAGTTTGTCTTGTAGCTTTTTTTTTTTTTCTTAATTTTTTAAAATTATTTATTTATTTTTTACCTTGACTTGTCCATGTGCGGGTTGTCTGTGCTTTTCGATCGTTCCTTCTTTCATCTTTCTTTGATTCTTTCGTTCCTTCCACCTTTCTTCATATCTTTTCCCCTTTTTTTTTCTTTCCACTATTCTTTCTTTACTTGATTCGTTCTGTCGTTTCTAATAATGCTTTCTTTTGTTGTTGTTGTTGTTTGTTTCACGTGGCAGTACACAGATTTGTTTTCCTTACTGGTCTGAGCGTGGAAAGATAAGATTTTTTTTCCCCAATGACGAGTATGGGAACGAATGAATGCAAGAAGAAAGGATGTTCTGGCTTGTTCCCGCTCTATGTGTTTGCAATGTCTTTACTTGCTTGTGAATAAAATCATGTTCAAAACCAGAAAAGAAGGGGAAAATAGGAATGACGTGACGGTGTCTTTCTGTTGGACAGGCACACAGGAGAGTGTGGTGAAGTGTGTGGAGGAGGGACAGGAGGGGGTTGTGGAGGTGTCCCCCGCTCACTGCGCTTGGCAGAGGAAACCCCAGGTGATGTTCAGGTCATGCAACGCCATACCCTGCCCGCCCAGGTCAGTTTGGATTTATTCATTCGTCTGTTTGACCTGTTTGATGATTTCATTCATTTGATTTGTTTGTTTATCCTTTTCATTTGTTCTCACGCTAAGTATCGGTGACAAAAGCTTTTCGCTTTCATGTTTAGTGAGTGGAGTGATCGCCTAGAGGTAACGCGTCCGCATAGGAAGCGAGAGAATCTGAGTGCGCGGGTTCAAATCACGGCTCAGCTGCCGATGTTTTCTCCCCCTCCACTAGACCTTGAGTGGTGGTCTGGACGCTAGTCATTCGGATGAGACGATAAACCGAGGTCCCGTGTGAAGCATGCACTTAGCGCACGTAAAAGAACCCACGGCAACAAAAGGGTTGTTCCTGGCAAAATTCTGTAGAAAAATCCACTTCGATAGGAAAAACAAAACTGCACACAGGAAAAAAATGAAACAAAAAACAAGAAAAAATACAAAAAAAACTGGGTGGCGCTGTAGTATAGCGACGCGCTCTTCCTGGGTAGAGCGGCCCGAATTCCACACAGAGAAATAGATATACAAATACAACAAATAGTTGTGCACGTCAAAAGGACTGATGCTGAATGAACCCAAATGGTAGTACTAAGCCAGAAGTCCGTTCACCTGGTTTCTTTCTTCTCAGTTTTGTTTCCCGTTTAGGAAAAGTTGCTGGGTTTGTGTCCCCTACGTCCGTGTCAGTGCAAGTTGAAGGGAAGCGTTCAACAGTCAACAGGTGTGACTTGAAAACTGTAACCCAAGACCCTTCATGGGCTTGTCAGTCTTCTGTATACATATATATATATATATATATATATATATATATATATATATATATATATATGTGTGTGTGTGTGTGTGTGTGTGTGTGTGTGTGTGTGTGTGTGTGCGTGTGTAGAGAGAGAGAGAGAGAGAGGGATAGATAGATATATAGTTACACACACACACATATATATACACATGTATATATATATATATATATATATATATATATATAGAGAGAGAGAGAGAGAGAGAGAGAGAGAGAGAGGTGTGTGTGTGTGTGTGTGTGTGTGTGTAGGGAGAGAGATGGATAGATAGATATATAATCACACACACACACACACACACACACACACACACACACACACGCGCGCGCACACACACACACACACACACACACACACACACACACACACACACACACATATATATACATAATTGTGTGTGTGTGTGTGTGTGTGTGTGTGTGTGTGTGTGTGTGATTATATATCTATCTATCCATCTCTCATATATATACATAATTGTGTGTGTGTGTATGTGTGTGTGTGTGTATATCTGTATATATCTCTGTGTGTGTGTGTGTGTGTGCGCGCGCTCGCGCGCGCGTGCGTGCGTATGTGTGTGTGTGTGTGTGTGTGTGGTCTAGCTTTTCTCGAGCATCAGTCACAACCTCTCCCTGTGTCACAACATTCCAGGTGGGACATCGGGGACTACAGCGCGTGCAGCCAGCAGTGCGGGGGTGGCGTGATGCGCAGAAGCGTGCGCTGCGTGCAACAGGAAGCAGACGACACTTTGAGGCCGGTGGAAGATTACCGATGCGCGGACCCTGTGCCTGTCAAAGAGATGTCCTGCAACACCGACTACTGCCCGGCGGAATGGACGTCTGGACACTGGGATGAGGTCAGTTGATAACTAATGCAGGTTAAGTCCTCTTCTACCTTCCTAAATTATTGCACCTATTTTACCGGCAATTTTTTGTTTTGCATGTACGAAACGATAATACCATTACGAGTAGCTGTAACCTATTTTAGGTGGATTATGGTGGCGTATTTTGTTCTTTATTTTACTCAATTTTTATGCGGTTTCAGAGAATGAACTAACGTGTCACCACCTTGCTTTTTCGGTTTTTCGTCCCGCAAACCATGGAAATGTAACCAATAGGTGCAATGATTTAGGAGAATAAAAGAGGACATTACCCTAATGCAGCATACTCAATACTGTTAGTTTGAATGGTAGGTGTTGTTTGAGATAATTCCCATGCTTGAAAGTTTAAGTAATGCATAGAGAGCACTCAGTGATGTTGAGTCACCGGAAAACAAAAACTAAACCCCCCCAAAAGGTCTTTATCATCTGCTCTCGGTCATTTTGAGAGTGCCCAGAAGTGAAAGAAACCTGCAGAAATACTTTTTCAGGAAGAGTGTATATATTGCTCTATTGTGGAAATGAAGGTGTCAGATGTTAAAAGTGTATGAAACATCGATACAAATTAATACAAAAACGAAAACCGGTTTGTGAACAATTTATTTTTTATTTATTGTTTTATTACATTATGTTCTACTCTATTTATGTTCGAATTCATTTTCTCCACGTACACACAGTGCTCACAGACGTGCGGTATTGGAACCCAGACTCGCCGCGTGTCGTGCGTGACGGAGCCGGTAGCGGGACACAGGGTGACGGTGTCTCACGCGCTGTGCACGGGGCCCCCGCCACACACCTCCAGGTCCTGCTCTGTCCGAGACTGTCCGGAGTACGTGACCGCTCCCCCGGTCATTAAGGTCAGTGGCTTATGGGGCGTTAGAGGAAGAACAGGGCCATCTGATTCTGTTGCGTTGTTGTGGAGAAGGGTGAAGGTGTGGTGTGGTGTTGTGTGTACGTAGGTTGTGTATGACAGACAAAAGGCATGTGGATTCTGCCTGTTGCACTGTAGTGTATTGTCATCAAAGATGTCTATGATGGTCCTTTAATATGGTCCTTGGTGTAAATTGGCATATTGATTTATCGTCACTTCGGCTGAATTCGCTCACCCTATTTATCTTCTGTCCAGTATATTTACACCCTTACCTGTTCTCTCGGGTCGTCTATGGAAAAGCCCCTACCAGTACCCAGAGTCTTTTCTAAGACATTAATTTTAGTCAAAGGTTTTTTTCTTTAGTATTTTAGTATCAAGTATCATCTGTTTTGATTTCTGTTTCTCTGGATCTCGATTACTCACCACCTCTGTTCTCTCAGAACAAAATTAAATCAAAATGGCCTTTGGATGTGACGAAGCAAATGCAGCCTCGTCGTTTTTCTGTCTCCTCCAACCCTCTACACCCCCTTGTGTGGTGCCTCCACCCTCCCTTCCCCCTTTTTCTTCTCCGGCCTGTTTAAGTCTTCATGGATAGAGGGTGATTGTTTACTGCGTGTGTGCGTGTTCCATGTGTGTGTACGCGCGGGTGTGTGTGTGTATGTTCGTGTGTATAGCATGGTTTTTTGTTGTTGTTTTTGTGTGTGTGAAACGCCTAATTCTAATCATTACATTGTAGTGTGTAGTGAAGTGTAGTGTAAAAAAAAAAAAGGGGAAAAACCCACCATACTCTGAACAAAATTGTATTATGGAGCAGTGTATTGTTGTGAAGTGCTAGAGATATGTTACATGATTCTATCGGTCGCTCTTTTTTTTTTTTCCAGAAGTGTGCAGTTAGTATTTTGTTTTCTCAGTGTGTTACTATGATAATGGCTTGCAGTCACAACCGTACCTTATGATTTTGTTGTTGTTATTGCTATGTTGCTCTGATTATTATTATTATTATTATTATTATTATTGTGAACATTTACACCAAATATTGAAAACAAGCCCTAGGCATGTACGCTCCCCCCAAAAAAACAAAACAAAACAAAACAAAACAAAAAACAAACAAACGCAAAAAGAACCAAAAACACAAACAAAAACAATAACAACAAAAAAAAACCCCACGTAAATACCAAAAAAAGGAACATTAGAACACAAGAAACAAAGCATTAATGAATTATTCACAGACACCCCCACGCACCCAAACACACACACAAGCACACGCACACGTCATAGTACACATTCATAAGCATCCAATCATGATTATGGCGTACAGTCAGAACCATACCTCACGCACGCATTGGGGTGTCCTGTTTGCTGAGTGATAGTGTGATCACGGCGTGCAGGCAGAAAACTACACATTCATCCAGCTGAGACGGTCCAAGAAGGTGAAGCTGTTGGTGGGGGGCAAGGTGGTACTGCTGCCTGGACAGTCCATCACCATCCGATGTCCAGTCAAGAACTTCTACCGTCGTCTCATCTTCTGGAGCAGGCGGTTCAAACTCGTCCCCATGAGCGGTCGCGTCCGTGCCACCATGAGTGGAAACCTGAGGGTGAGCATGGACTTTTTTTTTTTGTTCTTTTTTTTTGTGCCTGTTTCCTCGTATTGTCTGCGCCGTGGTTTATGGCCTAGAAGTCTTTATTGAAAGGAAAATGAACTGAGGTTGATTCTAAAGTCTTTCCCGTCTGTGTGCGTGCATGCGTGCATTGTTATTATTATTATTATTTTTTAGGTCCGTACAGGGGCATTTAACTTTTTCAAATACATCCTGACTGCCAGTACATGTATCATTGTTTTTTTCCCTCCTAAAATTTTTTTCTTTATTTCAAAAGTTTGAAAAAAATATCATTTAATGATGAGGTTTGTTTATTTTTATGGGTTTTTTTTTCTCTAGTTTTAAAACTTGAGCTATCGGCATGTATAAAAAGTTGGTCAAGAAAAGGGACTAAAGTTTTTGACAAAAACTATAGTTATAAGCCGAGTTACTTACCTTGTGTTAGTAAGTGTTATATAAGACAAAATAGAGGGGCTATGTATGTGTTGTTTATATCTCTTGAGCCTCTATTGATGGTGTTGTCAATTGAAAATGCTTTAATTAAATATGAACATTGTCATTTGCAATATATTATCCTATTATAATACATTCTTTGTTTTTCTATGTAATGGGCTAAAGATCTATCGGTTAAGCACCAACTTTTTTATTCAGTTGAAGTTTTGATTTTTTTTCAGTATCGCATGTACTTTTTTGTTTCTGTGTATTTTGTTCTAAAACCCAACGAAAACTGTATTTTGTTACGATGAGATAATGGTTATCTATCTATCTATCTGTCTGTCTGTCTGTTTGTCTGTCTATTTGTCCGTCTGTCTTTCAGCCTGTGAAACCATCACTACGTCATTTTACTGATCTGTTTCCAATCTGTCTGTGTGTTTGTCATAATGTCTTTTAGCCTGTAACACTATCCCAATGTTCTTCATTTTACTTATCTGTTTCTGTCGATCTGTCAGTCTGTCTGCCTGTCTGTATATATCTGTATATGAACTTTTGTGCTATTTCGATAGTTGCTAACATGACAAGTTTTATTGTATCCCAGTGTATCTGTTCTTGTTAACGCTAATTATTTTTCGTTTTATTTAAATTATTATTTTTGCCGTCGTCGTCGCCGTTGCTGTGATTGTTACTATCACAGCAAGGTATAAAGGACATAAAACAAGAATGATAACTATTTATCATTCTCATCATCATCATCACCATCATTAGTATCATCATCGCCGCCATCATAACCATCCTCGACATCATGGTGACGTCACTTCCGTTGGCAGATCCGCAAGGGGAACCCTGTGTCTGACACGGGCACGTACACCTGTATGGCGGGCCCGGAAAGTGCCGACGTGCGCATCGAGTTCCTGACCCGACGGCAGGCGATGAGCAGGATCCGAGACATCCGCCAGTATCTCCGCCCCGACCAGTCTGGGTGTGTGTCATGTCTTGTCTGCTGGTCTGTACCAGTATCTGCGCCCCGACCAGTCTGGGTGTGTGTCATGTCATGTCTGTTGGTCTGTGCCAGTATCTCCACCCCGATTAGTCTGGGTGTGTGTCATGTCTTGCCTGTTGGTCTGTACCAGTAACTCCGCCCCGACTAGTCTGGGTGTGTGTCTTGTCTTGTCTGTTGGTCTGTACCAGTCACTTGTACTCGCTTTGTCTATCTTCCCGTTTCTTCGGTTGTTCTGTATGTCTGTCTCTCTCGCTCTTTATATACGCACGTGCGTGCTTACATACACACACACACACACACACACACACACACACACACATATATATATATATATATATATATATATATATAAAGAGAGAGAGAGATGTTTGTGTGCATACAAATACTCTGTTTGTTCTTTCTCTGCCAATGCTTGTTTTTGTCATCACGTGGGATTTTGTGATTAGTTATCCTATGTATCTTCTTTCCCTTGTTCATCCCTCCCTTCTTCGTTCTCCGCCTCTCTATCTCTTCCTCTTTCTCCACCACATAGTTGGTTATTCCGCAAAAAAAAGAAAAAGAAAAAAAAGAAAGATTTATTTTCTTCTTTCCCACTCCGTATTTTCTCTTTTCCCAAAAGTCCAAACTCGACCAGCAAGTTCCTCTACGTGGCTGATGATTGGTCGCCTTGTTCTGTCACGTGCGGATCCGGGCATCAGAAAAGACAGATCACGTGCACACGCGTCACCAGAAAGTATGTGTTTTTCCTCATTGGTATATGACGATAGTAACATTAACAATGGTATTATGTTTGTTTGTGCCAGATGTATAAAATCAAATCTGAGTGTTTTGCGGTGTAGCATGTGCATGATAGGATGACATTACAATAACACAAAAATAATAATGGTGAAAATAGACTTGTGGCCAACCCAGTGAAACATTCCAGTTTTCCTTCCTTGTCTTTGTGCATGTGTTTCGGGATTAGGAGGTTCACACACAGTCCATGTCTCCCATATCCCTATCTCTGCGATAACAGTAAACTCAAGTGCTTTTGTAAACGAAGTGAACATGCCGTTTACCTTGTTGGTGTCCTCATACTAATTATTCTCATAATTATTGAGGATAAGTGTGAGTGTGACTAGAAGTACGTCCCGTGGCGTTTTGTCAGTCATCAGAAATGTTTTGTGCCCTGGACCCAGTTGCATTGCTTGGTTCTAACTTTTTGACGGTTACACGTGACTAAATGCCTACGTTGAACGAACTACGCTATTGGTCAGTTCCATACTACACACAGTTAGTAGCGGGTTACGACCATACTAGGCTCTTCTGTCCGAGTAATGCAACTGGTTCCTGGGCCGCAGTTTGTGAGCAGTGTACACAAGGTCTGAGCACCCTAAACATCCCAGGGTGACGCTGCTATCATCGGTGGTGCAGTTTTCAAGAGATAAATGAGAGAAAAAGGAGAGAGAGAAAAAAAATCAAGGAGAAAGTAATATAGACGTAAGTTAAAACACCCCCTCCCCATATATATGTATATATATTTATATATATACACACATATATACATACATATATATAGTTCACACTCTCTTCGTGTCCTGGGCACCGTTCCTTGCAGAAAGCACTGAGGCAAATACCAAGACCAGTAAAATATAAAAAAAAAACAACAACAGTAGGCTCTTCATTTCTTAAAACTTGAATTCTTAAAAAGGAGTATATTCTCGCTGTAAAAACAGCTTCTTCAGGCAAAGGTACACACACACACACACACACACACACATATATATATATATATATATATATATATATATATATACATACATACATACATATATATATATATATATACACAACAAAATACTCGCTGGCCAACAGAAAGATTAAAAAAAAAAAGGGGAAAAAAGAAAGTAGGCAGAAGAAGCCAGCTCCTCACCGAACGTGTTCAACATGTTGACACTGTAAGAGAAGCAACGAGCAGGTGACCATTCGTGTACAGACGGCGGGACTACGCTGAAGGCGGGCAGAAGGTATGAAAAGGAGATAAGATGGTACAGTGTATTACCAAAAGCGCACTTTGAGATCTAGACCAACCTTGTTTGTACTCTTGATCGTAACCTGCTTATCAAAATTGAGGTCAGTCGTAGGTCGGTTAAATTTCGGTCACTGTGTGGCACACTGGTTCTGGCTAGATTCATTCAGATGGTAGTATAAACAAACGCAAGGTCACGCGTGCTGATTGTATTACAAGGTAAATTAATTTGAACGTCTCACCTGCTTGATAATGCATAGACAGACAGAGGGGGAGACACTGGACACTTACATGTCATTTATTGTCGGGTCTTATAAAATGAGTGAATGGGTCAACATATTTTCCATACAACAAAATATTAAAATAAATAAATGAATAAAATGGGAACAAATATTGAAACAAAATAAAACAGAACTTTCCCCGAAGAAAAGATAGCAACGTGGACAGAAAGAGAAGGTGAATAAGAGAAGTAGAAAGTGTATTTGTTAAGTGTGGACGTAACACGAATGTTAGTTAAACATGTACATGAATACTAAGTCATATAAATCATGGCATTTCTTCAGCAACCAGGAAAACAGACTACAGCATCATTATTGCCATTATCAACATCATTATTATTATTACAGAAATTGGAATTGTTACCATCGTGAATAGTAATATTTTTTCGCTGACTAACGTATTTTTATTTTTATTTTATTCCCCCAGGTATGTAAAGATGTTACCTGAACGAGAATGTGAGAAATTGGGACTGGAAAAACCTGAGCACACGAAAATGTGTTCTCAAGGAGAATGTCCCCAGTGGGTAGCCGGAAACTGGTCCACAGTAAGTCATACGTGTGTGTGTGTGTGTGTGTGTGTGTGTGTGTGTAACTGTGTTCTTGTGAAACCCAGTATCTCTTGTTTCTCATTCTCCTTGCTCGTGCATGTCTTTGTGAAAAAAAAGAGAACATATCTTTTTTTTTATTAAGTTATTCTCATGCTTGCATTTTTCAGTTCGTTGGATCTTTCACCTGTGATCACAAGCAAAAGAACCATATCATCTCCTCTCTCTCTCTCTCTCTGAGATAGACATTCAGTAAGAGAGCTTTAAGCACGATTTTGCTCTCTTTCTGTCCCTACCATTGCTGACCGATTACTTGACAGTTATATTAACAGATGAATGTGGTGTATCATCTGTTTCATCTTCAGTGTTCTCTAACCACGTGTGTGAGGGACGGCTATGCTCAGCGTCGCCGGAAACTGTACTGCACATATGCCAACGGAACTTCCGTTCCCAGCAAGTTGTGTCGGCAGGCGCGTCGGCCCGAGACTGTCAGACTGTGTGTGAACATAGACTGCATTTCTCATTGGATCACCTCCAGATGGACACCGGTATCAGACCTACAATTTTTACTTTTATTTTGTTTTAAACTTTCTTTATTTCACATTTTGAACGTTTGTTTTATTATGTTCTATTTTATTGAAATTTTAAAGGCATTTATGTGAGAGGTAAGATGAATGTGAAAAAAGGCGTTATAAAGCTAGGTTTAGTTATCTTTCTTAAAACTGCAGAAGGCGGAACAGAGTGACTGAAAATACGAGGTTTAATCGGAGCTCGTCATGTCTTATTCAGTTCTCTTCTGGAAAGACGTGAAATTGAATACCGCTGAAGAACACAGGACGAGCATCGATGATTGAGCAGATTGTTGCATGAGCGGTAGAATGGGGTGGGGTGAGGGTGAGAGAGCACGAAGAGTAGCACTGCTGTGTATTGGGGACCATGAACTTGCATAGACTTATAGACACACGCTACTCACCCCAGACACGCTTTGGTCTTACCAAATTACCCGCGTGTTTTTGCATGAATATTTCACCGTGTTTTGTTGCCAATCGTCAAGAAGCAACGAAAAGAAGCAGGACACTGATTTACAATGTACAAGTATGACATGGCACGAAAAAAGTTGCGGCAAACATCACCTTTTCCACTTTTCTCACATGAGACGAAGCGTCTTTTGTTGGTTTTTTGTGTTTTTGTTTTGTTTTGTTTTGATTTTTGCCACGGATGAAAGAGAGAGATTTGTGGAAAGTGTCTCCGTTTTTCACCAGCGGTTGCCGGAAGATAGACAGGAATAAAGAAAAAGACTTGGTAACAAGATTCGTGCTGAATTTCGCCGCCCAATACACTAACCGTCGAATAAGCCAACAGTGTACTTGATTGTTGTCATTGTCAGTTGTTTTGCACCAAATAAAACGAAAACATAGCATATCATTGAAATATCATTTACTGCCAACTTAAAACAGGCAGATTTACTGAATGAACAGCGGCTATTTTGACCCACACCCTTTCTGTCCGTAACATAAACGCTAAATATTCAAGCAAAATAAAAAATGTATCTTAGCTGATATGCACAAGCACTGCACGACACACGTTTATGTGCACACTTCAACCGCCCATACAGTTACAGACTGATTAGAATACGGGTTATTTCCAATGAGAGAAATTCATTTGTAGTGTAGTGTTATGTTTCATGAACAATATACGGGAATCACAGCTATTCAGTATGAATACACAACAGACATAAAATGCTTAGATGCTAAGTTGACAAAAACCTCACATACAATAATCCCAATCATACGTGTACAATACAATAACTATGGAAAGAGAACAGACAAAAATATCATACTATAATGAAACACAGACATACAGAAAGAATACTTACCATCACACATATGTTATTCGTTGTGTCATACATATGTTATTCGTTGTGATACCCCAGTGTCGTCATACTAAAATTGAACGCAGATACACAAAATACTTACCATCATACATATTTATGTCATTCGTTGTGATACCCTAGTATCATCATACTAGAATTAAACACATACAGAATACTAACCATACAAATGTCATTCGTTGCGATTCCCCAGTGACATCATATCAACATTAAACACAGATATGCAGAATACTTACCATCGTAGCGATACCCCAGTGACATCATATCAACATTAAACACAGATATGCAGAATACTTACCATCGTATCGATT
Organism: Babylonia areolata; assembly: GCF_041734735.1. Lineage (NCBI taxonomy): Eukaryota > Metazoa > Mollusca > Gastropoda > Neogastropoda > Buccinidae > Babylonia > Babylonia areolata. Next base: position 34,585,456 of record NC_134897.1, read on the forward strand.
CCCCAGTGACATCATATCAACATTAAACACAGATATGCAGAATACGTACCATCGTAGCGATTCCCCAGTGACATCATATCAACATTAAACACAGATATGCAGAATACTAACCATCATACATGTGTCATTCGTTGCGATTCCCCAGTGACATCATATCAACATTAAACACAGATATGCAGAATACTAACCATCGTTGCGATTCCCCAGTGACATCATATCAAAATTAAACACAGATATGCAGAATACTTACCATCATACATGGGTCATTCGTTGCGATTCCCCAGTGACATCATATCAACATTAAACACAGATATGCAGAATACTTACCATCGTAGCGATACCCCAGTGTCATCATACTAAAATCAAACACAGATGTACAGGATATGAATTATATAGATGCTTATATAGCTCGTGTTCTCGGTTGGAGGCAAAGGTCTAAGCGCTTTACTAAGACGGGGTCATTTGCACAACAGTCTTCCTACCTGGGTAGAACCGTCTAATGGCTGCTCATAATTCGTTTCCTGTGTAATTCAATCAGGTTTCAGGCACGTATACATACACGCTCAGACAGACATGCAACATTTTACTTGTATGACAGTTTTGTTTATTTACCCCGCCGTGTAGGCAGCTATACTCTGTTTTCGGGGTTTGCATGCTGGGTAGGTTCTTGTTTCCATAACTCACCGAACGCAGACATGGATTACAGGATCTTTGACGCGCGTATTTGATCTTCTGCGTGCGTATACACACGAAAGGGGTTCAGGTACAAGCAGGTCTGCACATACGCTGACCTCGGAGATCGGAAAAATCTCCACTCTTTACCCACGAGACGCCGTTACCGAGATTCGAACCCGGGACCCTCAGTTTGAAAATCCAACGCTTTAACCACTCGGCAATTGCGCCATTACCATTATACACACATGCTGTTCGTTGTGGCCTCCCCCCAGTGTCACCCGAGCTGTGGACAGCAGGGCAACAAGATGAGGATCCTCACCTGCTCGTGGAGAAAAACGGGTCGTCCTGCCTGGAGTGCCTGCCGGGCCCACCCCAGACCCAACGTCAGAAAGGTCTGCAAGTTGAGACCGTGCCCTCAGTCTGTCCCTGCAGGTGAGTTGGGTCAGTTAATGCCCCAGGTGTGTTTAGGAGTGGAGGGCAGAAACATAACACATATTACGAAAACAGGTGAGTTGGGTCAGGTAAATGCCCCAGGTGTGTTAGGGAGTGGAGGACAGAAACATTAAATTTATTTCCAAAATAGGTGAGTTGGGTCAGGTAAATGCCTCAGGTGTGTCAGGGACTGGAGGGCAGAAACACGAAATTTATTACAAAAATAGGTGAGTTGGATCAGGTAAGTGCCTCAGTTTCAGTTTCAGTAAATGCCTATTGTGCGTAAGTCAATGGAAGCAGAAATTTATTACCAAAATGAATGCTTGTGTTTTAAATCAGATTTCCACTCCTTTTATTTCTGAGGAATCAAACTCCTTTGATGAAAAAATCGGAAACTGTTTACGTTCGGGCGAAGTTCAGTTATGAAATTGATTGCGAAATGAAAATGTGTTGTCGAAATTGGGTAATTTTCCAGAAACTAGCATTTCGTTTTAAAAATGTAACACATATTTTGTTCTCAAAATAATTGGCAGTTGATCTTGTGGTTGGATTCTGATACAGAACTGAGTTCTTTCACTTGAATAAAGAAACTGAAACGAGATGGTTATATACCTTTGGTTTAGTTTCAATGTTTCATTCATACTGAAGTATCTGTGTATGCTAGAAATATTCACCATTTCATTGCGAGAAAACGAAATAATTTGTGCTTTTTCACTTGATTTTTTATTCTAAAGAAAAGACAATGATAAACTTTAATTCTTTAAACACTGCCACGACATATTCGTCAGTTTTACTAATTTATTCCCTGTTGCAGATTGTGACGACGCTTCGAGATACTGCAGTTTAGCGCGCATGCTCAGAATGTGTCGATATGACGAATTCCGCCGGAACTGCTGCAGATCGTGTAGAGACTTGCTGCAGAGCACGTTGTCCTGACGCTTCCGACACCAAGATGTAAACTTTGCGCCATCGCTGTCTTTCTACTTGTCACGGCGTCAGAGAATTCTTCATCCAGCTCTGCCGACAGGACCTTTTGCTTGTGCTGTTCAGTTCCAAGACACAGTTGATGCACGTGCATCATACCATTTCTTCCTACGACACTCCGTGCTGTGGTGAGACTTTCAGTTTGTAGCGGCCCCTCCTACCGAGCTCTCGTGGCGCTGTAACGGACATCGTGATCAGCTGGACGTTAAACAGTGTGATAGGTTGATTGATCCTGATCACCTGTGACATAAACTGACAAATCTGACTAATCCTGATACTTTTTTTTTTCTTTTTTTTTTTACACCATGTAAAACATGGAGCTGTTAGTAGGCCTATGCTAAACCAAACAATTTTTCCTTTTTTTTCGAAAATAATTATGAATTTGAAACATGTTTGCTTTGCTTTGCATTGCTTTTCACTGCAGTTTTATTCTCAAGCGAAAATTTAAGGATTGGATCCATGGTGGTAATATTGCCAGTAAACAAGTGGGTATAATCTTGGAGCTGTTTGTTTACAAAATTTGAATAGGAAACCCTTTTAAGAAAATTGAAGTTTTAGCCCTATGCAGTGCCGTAGCGTGCATTTTGTTTTTAAGCGAAATGTTCGAGGGTTGTGTCTGGTCGATATATCTTATCCCCATTTGATACGTTCAAATGCTGTGTGGTTACTGCACCATCTGAGCCACCAGGGGGCTGACTGTATGATAGTCGTGTCCGACTATGACCATCAGAACAGCAGAGGATGCAACTGCTGTCACGACTATCTGGTCTAGAATTTGACTATAGTGGAGAGTGTCTTGCCGAAGTTAATCCCCACTCTCTCGGTCAGGAGGGTTTTGAAGGCTGACTACAACGCAACAAACAACTCCACTGCCATTGTGAAGCACTTCACACCTGCCTTTAATTCTCTTGACCTGTTCTTGATTGAGCGCCGCCAGCTGTCGGACAAAAAAGGGTGGGAGACATGACGGATACTACCTGCCTAATTCGTTTCAAATGAAAGCCTGAGTGTGTTCCACCTGAGGCGTGCCTTTGCCCTGTTTGCCAAAGAAACTTCGTTTATCAAAGGCTCGTTGGCTGATCAAAGTTGGATTCAGTTTTTATGTAATACCTCCCTCACCCGACCCCCTCTGTTTGTCTCTCTTTCAGTCTCTGTCTCTGTCAGTCAAGGAATGAAGGAAGAGGGGTAGCAATCATACTGAACAAAAACCTAAAAAACAAAGTTTCCACCATAAATCTAGAGAAATGGTGTAGCAACTCATGTGAATTATTGGGGGTGCGTCTTGACAAACCTGACGGAGTTCACAAAAGCATCGTGCTCATCAATGCCTACGTTCACCCAGGAACCTGCACAACAAAAGAGGATTGGGCCTTTTTAGAGGAAATAGAGAACGAACTTGGAGACTCGGTCATTATCTGTGGAGACCTCAATGCAAGATCGAAGTTATGGGACCAGCGGAACACCAACCCACAAGGACTCGCAGTTGAAGGAATGATAGGGGAAATTCTTCTTAGCCCTTTAACAACCACATCCCCAACTCGCCTTGGAACAAGACAAGGGGACAGTGACAGTGTGATCGACATCGCTCTAACATCTCCAAAATTCAGAGCAGAAATGAATGCAGAGACGCTTCCATACCAAGGCAGCGACCACCTCCCGGTAGCTTTCAGTCTACAGAAACTGTCCGATAAACCCTGTATGAAACTGCGTGATCCATTTCAGTATGAAACCAAAGAGACAACCGTCATCGAAAAATTAAGACGCAGAAGAAACAAAAGAACGGCACTGAACAGGATGCAAACTATTCAGCCCCCATGGTGGAATACCGACACAGAGAGAGCCTGGATAGAAAAACATGCGGCTGTCAAACTTTGGCAAAAAGAAAGAACAAAACCATCTCCGGACAAAGATATTGAAACAAAAATGAAAGAAAAAACTAAACAGTTTGAAGTCACTGCTCAAGAGGCCAAAAATGACAAGTGGAAACAGTTTTGCGAGGCACTCAGTTATGACACAACATTGACAGAGTTCTGGCAATTTTATCGTCGCATGGAAGGGAAAACGTGCACAACAACAACCCCAGACATGTTAGACACTGACGGAACCAAGCTTAAGACAAATGAAGAAAAAGGATCTGCCTTGCTCAAACGTTTCATACAACAGAGTGATCAAAGAAACTTAGATGAGAAAAAGAAATATGTTGAGGAGTTAAACCAAACCCTTATGCAGACTGGACCTGATGATGACTTGACAATGGATGATCTAAACGAGGCAATAGCTAAATGCAAGAAAGAATCGGCTCCTGGCCCAGACAAAGTTCGTTACTCAGACATCAAGGAGCTATCGGAAGAAGACAGAAGCAAACTTTTCAATCTATACCAAAACAGTTTCCACAATGGACAGGTGCCGGAGGAACTGGACACACAGCTTCTTAAAACCCATACCAAAACCAGGAAAGGACCATCGTCAGGTAAGCGGCTACCGGATCCTAACCATGCAAAACATTGTTGGAAAGCTCATGGAACGCATGATAGCCAGGAAACTTGCAAGGGATCTTGAACACAGGCACATTCTCCCTTCAAATCAAGGTGGTTACAGAACAGGCAAGTCCACATGGGAAAATGCAGCTGCCTTTGCATATGAGGTGTATGAAGGATTTCAAAGAAAAGAAGAAACACTAGCAGTAGCAATTGACCTTGAAGATGCCTACAATAAAGTCCAGTTTGCGCACCTCATGGAGCTGCTACTAAGGTATGGAGTAAGTTTGACACTGACAAGATGGATAGCAGCAGCGCTTCAGGAAAGAACCGTCGTCCTACGCCTCGGAGATTGGATGTCTGCACCTTCTAAACTATCCATGGGACTGCCACAAGGGTCTCCACTCTCTCCTGTCCTCTACAATGTCTACACGAAGGGCCTTGCAGACTTAAACAACAATGGAATTGCTCGGGTGCTTACCCTTGCGGATGACGGCCTGGTCTTCAAAACTTCGAAAAATGCTCAGGAAAGAACTGAAGCCGTCCAGAAACAACTAAACAATATTGCTCAATGGTGCAAAGACACAGGATCTTCCATCAATCCAGCGAAAGCCCAAACGTTGCTGTGCACCCTCAACAACAAAACCGCGAGCAAATCACCACCTTCTGTGTCATTCGATGGGATTCAAATTGAGAAAACTGAATGCCTACGCTACCTAGGAATACACTTCGACAGGATGCTGACCTTCAGAAAACATACGGAAAACACTGTTCTCAAATGCAAAAAGGGCCTTTCAGTCTTAAAAGCAATGGCAACCAAAGGAATTGAACAACGCCACCTCTTCCTGCTATACCAATCACTCGTCCTCAGTGTGATCGACTACGGACTTGGGCTAACAACACCGTCTCAAAGCAACCTCCTAAAATTAGAAAGAGTCCAAAATGAAGCTATGAGGCTGATCCTTGGAACAACAAAAGACACGCCCACAGAAACCATGCGATACCTGCTTGACCTTCCTTCAGTGCAGGCCAGAAACAAGTTAGAACAGGTCAAGACCTACTTCAAAGCATTAGAAAACCCTCAAAACCCACTGCATGACGCAGTCAAAGAACCAAAAGGCAGCCGTCTAGGACGAGGAAGATCATGGATGGGGCAAGCAGAAGACACAATCCAGCTAGTATGCCGACTTCAAGACCTGAAAGAAACAAAAGAATGGGAGAAAAACCCCGAAAACCTCAACCATCTATTCAACACAGTCATTTCACCCACTCTAGGAAGACATTGTCGGGAATGGCCAGAGGGCAAAACTGATGCGGAAGTGAAGCTGCTTATAGAAGAAAACAGTAAAGAAGAGGACATCATCATATACACAGATGGCTCAGTCACCAAAGACCAGTCTGGCTGGGGATTCACTGCGAAACAAAATGGAAAAACAATTTGGGAAGAGAATGCTGCCTACAAAGTCACAACCTCCAGCCTAACGATGGAAGTTGAAGCTGTGACACATGCCCTCCAGTGGCTATCGTCCTTCCATACGCCCGGAAACCAACATGCCATGATTCTAACCGACTCAATGAACCTCATACAGAAAATTGAAAACGGAATGGGAAGCCCAGAGTGGCATAACGCAATGCGCAACTTTCAGATTAAAAAACTCACATGGTCATACTGCCCGGGACATGCAGGTGTTAAGGGAAATGAGCGAGCTGACAGACTTGCTGGTAACGCAACACCAACGAGCGGCCTACATCTAGGAAAATCGGAAATCCTCAGAAAAGTCAAGGAATACCAAAAAGAACAGGTACAAGGCCATCACACCATCGATCGCCTCAAAGAAATAGAAGCAGAGAGAGGGAGCGGCCGCAAATCTAACATGAAAGGTAGAGCACGATGCTTTGCAAATCAAACAAATATCGGCATCATTTCCAAACCAACATTGCGCAAATTTCTTCAAAACGGAACAGAGTCTCTGTGGGCCTTTCCAAACACAATAGACCGAGCAACACACTAGACGCCACGTTCTTGGCATCAGAGATCTTTTCCCATCCCTCTTGCGGCCAGTCAGTGGCGGCTGTGTGTGTTTGTGTGTATGTGTGCTTTTGAGTGCGTTTGTGAATGCGCGAGAGTGAAACTGTACACAAGTGTCAGGAGAGATATGTGTACGTGTGTGTGTGTGTGTGTGTGTGTGTGTGTGTGTGTGAGGGGAGGTGGGAGTGCAGGGGGAGGTGGGGTAGAGGATGAGGTATGTGAGTGTATGCATGTCTACACTGTGGGAGCAACAGGATATTGGAACGTGTGTATATATATATATATATATATATATATATATATATATATATATATATATATATATATCTTTGTATGTACGTGTGTGGGGTTGGGGGTGGGAGATATGGGCGTATGTGTGTGTGCTTGTACAAGTAAGTGTTCATCTCTGTGAGTGTGTGTTTGTGTGTGTGTGTGTGTGTGCCGTGGAAGCTGCGATACGTAGACTAGAAATGAGTGTGTGGAGGAGGGGGTAGAGGAGGTGCAAGGTAATGTGTGTGTGTGTGTGTGTGTGTGTGTTGGAGCTCATGTACGTTTATATGTATTTGACTGTGCTTTCATATGTGCTTGTACAAGTAAGTGTTCATCTCTGTGAGTGTGTGTTTGTGTTTGTGTGTGTGTGTGTGCCGTGGAAGCTGCGATACTTAGACTAGAAATGAGTGTGTGGAGGAGGGGGGTAGAGGAGGTGCACGGTAATGCGTGTGTGTGTGTGTGTGTTGGAGCCCATGTACGTTTATATGTATTTGACTGTGCTTTCATATATGTGAAACTGCATGTCTGGTGCATTTCTGTTATGCATGTGTGGGTGTATGTGTGAATGTGTGTCTTCATTTTTTACATTTATTTGCTTATTTATCACCATTGTTGTCTTATTTATTTATTCATTTATGTTTTATTATTATCATTTTATTAGTATTACTAATATTATTACTACTACCTTTTTCTATATTATAATTATTATTTATTTATTTATTTATTTATTTATTTATTTATGCAAGCTTATCTATTATTTATTCCCCCGTTTTTTTTTTTTGTTTTTTTTTTTGTTTTGTTTTTTTTGTTGTTTTTTTTTTGTGTGTGTGTGGTTGTGTGTGTGGTTTTTTTTTTTTTTTTTTTTTTTTTTTTTTTTTTTTTTCCCAAGGCCTGACTAAGCGCGTTGGGTTACGCTGCTGGTCAGGCATCTGCTTGGCAGATGTGGTGTAGCGTATATGGTTTTGTCCGAACGCAGTGACGCCTCCTTGAGCTACTGAAACTGAAACTGAAACTCTGTCAGTCTCTGTCTCTCACTCATTGTCCGTTACAAATGTCGTATTTGGATTTGGATTCTCTGCAGAAGGGGCGAAAGACAGTGGCCTGTATTCAATAAAATCTCTCTCTCTCTCTCTCTCTCTCTCTTTCCGGTGTCTGCAAGTGCGCCCGTGCGTGTGTGTGTGTGTGTGTGTGTGTGTGTGTGTGTGTGTGTGTGTGTGTGTGTGTGTGCGCGCGAAATATTAGACCTACTCCTATATGATAATTTGTGCTGCTGTTCTTGTGGTTTGCTATTTACTTTGTTGTTTTATTACATAGCTGGTTTTTTGGACAAAACATCTGCAGGGTTCACTGCTTGACTGAACGAATTCGAGGCAGAAACAGACATGCCAATGAATATTATTATATGTAAGTTAGTTCTTTTTTGTGTTTGTTTGGTATTTTTGGGTTTTTATTATATTGTAAAGCGGCTTATTAGTGAGAACATGGGGAGGGGAGTTGGAAGGTAGGTGAAAGGCTAAAAGGCTGTTTATTGAATTTACTTGGTTACGCCCATGGACATTTCAATAGGTGTGTGTGCCACTTTGTTGTCACTTGCGCTGCTGTTGTCAATTTAACAGTTAATACCTTGGTAGGCCCAGTCGGCTATTGCTGGGCCGTATGCACGAGGTCCATATAAGTTTATAGAGCTGGTTTTTATTTTCTAGTTAAACATGCCAGGTGATTAGAGTTTAGGAATTGTAAAGCTTAATTTTTCATTCTTATGTTAAAAACAACCTATGCATCACTGAACCCAAAACGTGTATCATGTCTAATATCATGGTTATTAAAAGACAATGAAACATGTTCTACCACTGCTATTAAGCTTACTATCCAGAGCTCATTTCTTTGCAATGTTTGATTGAATATTAAAGTTACGCGTAGTTTTATTTTTAAATCATGTCTAGCGTATACAAGGAGGTATGCTTTGTTAATCTATCGCAGAGAAAACCGGATTCAAATGTGTAACGATCGAAAGTCTCGAAAAAAACAACACTCCCATTAAGCTCGGACCAATCATTTATGTACAAGTATCCACTCCCCCACACTATTCCTTTCTTATCCTGCTCTTGGGTCAGTCCTGGTTTTCCCAGGCCCCTGTGCAGGGCTTCGGTGTTTTCACATTTATCTGCAGTGCCACTTGAGTTCTCGGAGAGAACGAGTTGAAGGCTATCTCAGTGCTTTCGGTGGTGGAGGGAGGGGGCATTGAGAGAGGGTGGTGGCGGCGAAGCGCCTCTAATCGGCGAACATCATGGTGTTTCCATGTCGGCAGTGCTAAGGAAGTCAGCAGTCCATTCTGACAACCCTCGTTCTCCTCGTCGGTGTCCTCTGATAAGCTTCAGATTGTATCCATGATTATTTTTTGTTATTATATATTTTTTTTTATCCCGCTGTTGTTGCCCAAATATTTACTCGTCGATCTTCCCGTCAGTGCCGCGGTGTGTGTCGGCATTGTGTAAGCACTGCTGATTTGGTGGGTCATGTGGTATCTGGCGGCTGGCTGGACAGATCATATGACGTGGCCAAGGAAGGTCACATAGGGTCATAAAGGACAGGCGTCTTGCAGACAGTCGCTGTTGGCTGTCTGATCCAGTAGGACACAGGTCAACAGATGTCCTGAACTTTTGGAATAGGCCATTGCAAAAGTGTGTATCCGAGTCTTTATCTGCCAGTCTTGAATGATGTCATCTCGGCTACTATTCTCGTCATAATGTTTTTGAATGTGTGTGCGCACACGTGTTTGTGTGTGTGTGAGGGAGGAAGAGAAGGGTGGAGAGAGAGGCCATTCTGTGCTTTATGTGAACAATGCTGCATGCGTATGAAGATATATTCATGTGTGCTGTTATCAACATGACTGTGTGTGTGTCTGAATAAAATGTCACAGTGTATGTGTAGATGTTTGTATGTTTGAATTAAAATGTCCGCGTGTTTGTCTTAATTAAACTCTTAGAAGATGGGATATCTGACGTGAGTGGATGTTTTATTCGGTTCTTCTTGCAATAACTTTCAGTTTTCTCCAGACAAGACAGGAGAGCTCCCATCACTTACCAATTTTTTTGTACGTGCGTGTGAAATTCTGTTTGTCCTTTCAGTGATCCTGGTATACTCTTGTCATATCCTGTTTGCTTGATCACATGCGTGAAACGACATATTAATTTTTGTCTGCTATCTGCCAAAGCTGGTGCGATTCGCTGAGCAGCACTAACTTGAGGTTGTGTGTTCGTCATTATTTAAAAGAGTGAATTTTACTATTTACCCATTTCACTCCTCGGAATTTGGTCATGCCATTCTGTTTTACATGCTGTACAGGTGTTTAAATGTGAATTTGATACGCGCGTGCGTTCGAATGTGTGATTGTGTGTGTGTGTGTGTCACTGCAATAAAAAGTCCAATTTTGTTACTTATGACAACTTTCCCCTTCCGTCACTGTATCAACAAACGTGGTTGGAATATTGCATATTATAAATGTATAAAACACAGATCAAAATGAACATTTCAAGCAACGGAAGCGTAGTGTTGGCCTGTTTTGGATATGCGTACATGTTTCAAATGCGTTGATAAGGCATCTGACCCACTCCCTGTTTCTCCACTAGCAGACATGGTGCAGTGAATGCCGATCACATCGCACGCCTTGACACCTCCTTGAAACTGAAACTGTAATTGTTTAAATCATTGTTCATTTCTGTGGCTCTTGCGATGCCTGCTGTTGATGATCTTTTGTGCCTTTGTACAATTAAAGCAAACTTTGCAACATTTTTTAATGTTAGTGGTGTAATCGTCATTATTTTCTTAATGCCTTTTTCTGTCTGTCTGTCTTTCTTTCTTTTTTCCCCATTGTGCATGCTTGATCCAGCATCTATGTGTTATGAGTGCTCATTTCCTTCAATGTATATTTGTTGTTGTTTCTCACATGTTTCCATGTAAGAAATGGAACTCCTTTTTGTATTCATTCTCTTCTTTGCTTTTTTGTTTGTTTGTTTGTTTATTTCCTCCACTCGCAAAAATTAACAAATAAATATATAACAGTAGACAGGCTACACCGCACGAGAATTTTCAAATCCCAATAAAATGAGGGCTGTGTTAAAAACGTGGTCAGTGTCAACAAAACGTGTAATATTGTGAGTTTCGTACAGTTCGACAGGGTTTGTATCATGACACATGTAATTAACCAAGGCCATGCTGCACAGAAACATACGCCACAAATAAGCAATTATTATTATTTTTTTACAAGGCTGGCAAAATCTGATTGCTGGTTAAAGTATGAATACCGGCGTTTGTATTTGTGATTCCATCGTTTCTTTTTGCTGGTTGGGTTTCCTCCCTTGGAGCATAACCGAACACGTCCGTCTGTTGGTGAGGACCAGCCAACTTGCGGAATAAGATCCAAGACAACAGTTCAATGATTATCGTTAGCACCTTCAACACATTAGTCTTCGTCACTGAGGTGGGGGGGTGGAGGTGGAGGACTGGAACAGGAGGTAAAGAGGGAAGTGCGTTTGAGGAATGTACGCATGTAGACCCACACGTGTGTGTGCTTGTGCGGGCGCAGTTGGAGCGCGCGCGCGCGCGCACGCACGCACACACGCGCACGCACGCACACACACAGAGAACAGAGAGACTACAGTACGCTTATCTCATGTAATTTCCGTTGGGTCTGAGGTCATGTCGTTTCTCGTGACTGTTTAATCAGTATCTGAAGACGATAGGCCATCAGGTTGTTAAGTCTTCAGTGGATTATATCGGTCACTGTTATATTCTACAGGTGCAGTTCTACACAGTATAATTTCACTGCACTTCATTAATTGTTCGGCACACTGAAGGATCTCGTAGATTTCGTAGACCGCCAGTTTTGACAGAAATCCCACCCCCCTGTGTGTGTGTGTGTGCTTGCGTGCGTATGTGTGTGTGTAAATTATTTGGACATGTATGTGCGTGCGCAAATATAGACTTGTGTATATTATAGTCTGAATGACCTTTTCGATCATGAAGAAGGTAATAATAATAATAATAATGGATACTTATATAGCACACTATCCAGAAATCTGCTCTAGGTAAAGGCTTGGACATTGAATCCCCAAGAAATATAATAGTTTATCGTGCATTCGAATCAAATATACCATTTACCTTTCAACGGCAAATGATAGGCGAAGCACGGAGCTATTGATCTCAGAGACGTCGTTTGTAAACATTAATATTTCGACATGTGAAGAAGAAGAATTCAGATAGCATCATGTGGTACAATATTCAAATTCTTAAATCGTACCACATGTGACTGGACATTAGACCGAAATACAAGACAAAGACACAAACAACAATGGTCGAAGCAAATATGAAAGTAAAATTTTTATTTCCGAGTTTTCCTTGTGGTTTGATCTTGAATAAATAGTTGGAAATACAATTCTTTGTAATGTTTACTGGCTGAAATATATGTAATGCTCTCCAAAATGCTAGTTTTAAAAAAATAATTTCTTTAATATAATGGCTTTTTTGTTGTTGCTTATTTGCATTATTTATTTCACCAAACATTGCCGGGATGTTTGTCTTCTTCTTCTTCTTCTTAGTTCGAGGGTTGCAACTCCCACGTTCATTCGTATGTACACGAGCGGGCTTTTACGTGTAGGGCCGTTTTTACCCCCGCCATGTAGGCAGCCATACTCCGCTTTCGGGGGTGTGCATGCTGGGTATGTACTTGTTTCCATAACCCACCGCACGTTGACATGGATTACAGGATCTTTAACGTGCGTATTTGATCTTTTTCTTGCGTACACACACGAAGGGGGTTCAGGCACTACCAGGTCTGCACATATGTTGACCTGGGAGATCGGAAAAATCTCCACCCTTTACCCACCAGGCGCTGTCACCAAGATTCGAACCCGGGACCCTCAGATTGAAAGTCCAACGCTTTAACCATTCGGCTATTGTGCCCGTCGGATGTTTGTCTGGCTTTTACAGAACTCGTCGGCAGCAGACAATACGGCTTCAATGGTTTTAGCGTATAAACTGTGAACATTTTCAAAGCGAACGTCATTGAGATCAACAACAGAGTGTTTTCGAATTTGGTCCAGTCAGAAGTTTTATGATTTTTATTTTGGAATGTTTTCCATTTCAAAGTCATATGACAATGATTTACCATCTACATTAATGACAATCGGTAAATGGTCACAGCTTGATGTCCCCTTTCACTGTCTGCAGCAGTTAAGGGGAAATGAGAGACACGTCTATAGCTGTTGCGTTATGTCATGATATATCCGGGAATCTGTTAACACAACAGTCTTTCAGAATACATATAGATAAAAATCCATGGCATTTTGAACATCATAAATCGATCGTTGATGGTTATGTTACAGTCTGTGGCACAGAATGCGGAATAGGCATTAAAACCACGGACCTTTGACCATTTTTCATTCTGGTCCTGTAGAGTTCGTAGCCCTTTTGTGCTTTGTCTGTGTGTGTGTGTGTGTGTGTGTGTGCGCGCGCGCGCGCGCGCGCAATGAGTGTAGGGATGACATGAGTAAGTTTGTACCTGGGGCTGGCAAATCGTACCACCAGTCCCATATTACATGCTTATTGTGATACAGTATCAAAAATTGCAAAAACAAACCAACAGCATGTTGCCATCTCATTTGACAGAATTGTATGTCCCTTGTTTTTATTGCTATATTACAGTTTTCTGTTAATTCAAACTGTATCAATCATCATGGGGATATTGCAGCCAACGGTCACACGGAATTCTCAGCATGATGTTAGACAAAACCAGTCCAGATGAAACAAAAGAGCTTACCCTTTTTCTTTTTACAATGTTCCCATCATTTTGAGATGTCTGCGGACGCAAATGAAGTCAACAACCTCAGGAATGATAAATTTGATCACTTAATGATATATTCAAAGTTAACGAAAACAACTAGAGGTACAATTTAGGAGAAGGTACAATTTCGAAGCCTCTACCCTATGTATTTTGCATGTCATCATGTAAAACAAAAAAAGGTATTTCGCACTGTAGATTGAAACTGACTGGATGACAGCCAGAGAGAGCAATGTTTGCTACATGTAATGCGAAACCATGGGGGGCACAGTGGCGAAAACTCTAAGGTGTATTTAGGAAAGAAAGAATACCTTTTCCCGTCATTAACTGAAACTTTGGTTTTGTTAGTTTTGTTCTTGCTGTTTATTTTCTTGGCAAATGACAAGTGTTCCAGTGAATTCGTTGAGTGCGCTACTGTGCATGCGGGGACACAGGTTCTGATTTTATCATCTCATCCGAGAGAGACTTGCATCCAGCTTACTACTCAAAGTGTTGAGGAGTTACAGTAGATTTGGGTCTTAGTGTGAATGGAATCCTGGACCCGTGCTTCCTGGTCGGGCGTTTAATCCACCACGACACCGCTCCAGTGTGATCTTGCATTCCCATTCGATGACACACAAAACAACAACAACAACAACAACACACACACACACACACACACACACACACACACACACACTTTTTATTTCATGATGTTTTTCTCCCATTACACTGTACATGTATTTAGAACGCAACATATTCAAGCAAGACTGTGAAGGCAATGAAACCGCGAACGAGGCGGAAACAAATTCTTACGCACATTGATAAGATAAGAAAGTTAAGCTATTGCAGCTATCAACTCACCATATCAACACTCTGTATCGCAATCAGCTGTTTTTACTATCCATTCTACTTATACTATTCATTCGACACAGAAACTGGGTATACGTCCCAGGGTTTCCGTATAAAGAAACTAATACCGATCGTTCGCCCAAAATCTCGAAAAGGGTCACTCCATTTCTGACGCGGCTTTTAGTGTTGCACACATTGCATTCAGTTCTTTAAAAACGATAATCAGTCATAACCAGTTGTTGTTTTATTTGCATTTTTCATGACGTTAAAAGTCCTAAGAGCCGCGAATCGGGATTGTATGTCAGACGAAAAAGTGTTAACTATGTCAAGGGAGGAATAATGATATGTATTTAGGTCAGTCTTGGTGTTGAAACCTTCAGCCTCTTATTGTCTTAAGCTACTGGCCTACATATACCGCGCAGGCCAAGGCACTAAGTACCTGTGACCTACTGAAACCAAACACTTGGTGACCAACTTCTCTCCCTTCATTGTGCCCACCCCTGAAGAGAAGCAAAGAGATGACATTTCGACTTTGAAATGTGTGGGTGTACACGTGCATATATGCGCATATCTGTGCAAACGCACACACGCACACACACACACACACACACACACACACACACACACAAATGTATGTGTGTGTGTGTGTGTATTCGGAGAGAGAGAGAGATGTTAAAATGGTAGAGGGACAAGAGGTAAATAGTGTACGGGTACGTATTGGACAGGTGTATGTTGGGTGCATTCCTCGCACCACGAGCGAGGTCGCTTTCGTGTGACCTGACACCGTTCCAGCAGTACACATTGTTCTCCAAGAAATTTGAAACACATGCTCCCTCTCCCTCATATCTATCTCTGACGCATACACGTGCACCTCTGTCTCTCTCCTTTCTGTTTCTCAGTCCTGCCCCCACACCCAGTCTCTCTTTCGCACGCATGCACACTGTCTCGTGTTTCTCTCGGCCTTTCCCTCACTTACTAAGACGCAGACACAAACGCACGCACGCACGCACGCACGCACACACACACACACACACACACACACACACACACACACAAACGTGGCATTCATTCACTGATCCAAACACACACACACACACACACACACACACACACACACATACATTCTCTCTCTAGCTCTCCATTCTGTCTCTGACGTACACACATGCATCTGTGTCTCTGTCGCTGTCTGTAGCTAACTCTGTGGTACCCCGTCCTCACGCCGCACACGTGCCATTTCACTCCCTTCCTTTCGTCTTCCAGTCAATGCCAAGAACAGGGAAATGTGCTGGAACACAACGGGTCAATAATCCACAATTATTGATGAGTATGACCAGCCCACTGCCTAACTGAAAACCGGCCAGGACGCCAATCCCGTTTGCCTGGCAGCGAGTCGATACCTTTTCATATTGATCCAAACTATGGTCCCCCCCCCTCCGCCCCCCGCGTCCCACCCACACACCCACCACCGGACTTTGTTTTGAATTATTCATTCTTCACTCCTGTACCCCATCCCCCATTTTCTCCCTCCAATCGAACATTAACAACGATCCATTCGGGCGAGACGTCGCAAAACACACAAATACGCACGCTGTTCAAGAAAGAATCAAACAAAAACACATATGCATAAACATATGCATGCGTACGCGCGAGCATACATTAGAATTATAACACCTGCACACAAATACACGCACGTGCATACACACATGCACCATGAATGCGTGCGCGTGAAAGAGAGACAGACAGACAGACACACACGCGCGCGTACACACACACAAACACACGCGTGCGCGTGCAGCCACCCATGCAATCACACCGAGAGTAAGAGGGAAAGAGAGACGGCCGAAGACGGACAGGACGTGGAGGGGTAGGAAAGAAGAGACGGAGAGACCCAGAACTGGTTGTTAAATCCAGTTGGCATTCCACAGGGACAGGGTCACAGAAGTGGCTGGTATCGTTTTCAGAAATGCATAAATCCGGATTTCAGTGAAAGAAATAGGTCACTCATGTATTTTGTAGTACATTACATCCACCACGCTGTGTGTGTGTGTGTGTGTGTGTGTGTGCGTGCGTGCGTAGGTGTGTGCGTGCGTGCGCGCGCGCGCGTGTGTGTGTGTTTGCTGTACGTGTGTGCGTACGTGTGTGTGTGTGTGTTTGTGTGTGTGTGTGTGTGTGTGTGTGTGTGTGTGTGTGTGTGTGTGTGTGTGTGTGTGTGCCGCGTGCACGCGCGGGTGTGAACAAATGAGTTGGACGGGTGATGTCATTGGATCAGTGTGCAGTGATTGTTTAAACTGATTTATTTCAATAATTCAAAGTCAGTTATTTGTGTACATAAAGCGCTTTGAGCACCATTTTAGAAAATGGCTGTGAAGAAGTGTTCATTGTTAGTATTATCATTATTATATAGGTTTTCAGCTTACCGACGCGTACGCACATTTATCAGTGGCTATTTATCGTCAGTCCGCTCAGAAAATAGGTCACACTGCACTAGTTTCACACCTGCGTCTTTTGGTGGAAGTCGGAAGTAAAAACATGAATCTTTAAACTTTGCTTTGTTTGCGCATTCACTTGGTTTGTTGAAAATGGTGACTCTATGATTTATAAGAACAAGTAGTTAGTGCGACTTTCGCTTTGTGTTTTACGCGTATTGTCTCATATCTCATTTCTCTCTGTCCCTTGCAGCTGTCTCCTTCCGTACCTGTATCTGTCTCGGTGTAAGTCAACAGTTCTCTCCCTCTGTCTCATTCCACACATACATATATTATTCAGAAAGGATATAAATATAGAGAACATAATGACAGGACTTTACTTTGACCATTTTGTTAAACATTGAAACAGACCAACAGACAGTCAGACACACAGACAGACACAGACAGTGTATGTGTGTCCTTATTTCTGTTATCCGTTGAGCATGCAGAATAGTATGTCAGTAGGTATATGGGGGTGCACATTCTGGAACAAACGGTGAAAAAAAAGGAGAAAAACCTGAGTATTTAGGTCAGACTGACATGGTTGCTAGACGCGGGCTTACCGATAAACTTGGCCGCTTTTACCGTTGGGACGACAGAGTGGCCAGATTGATTTCTCGGGCCATGACGTCAAACTGAAACGAGTTTCACCTGAGAAACAAAACGGGGTCATACGGTTTCATTGGTCGTTTATGACCCGGCATTGACCTCATTTCACCGGCACTGTCCAAATATAACGGCTATCGCAAGCAGACGACAATAAAAAGCCTGGATGGAAAGCACGTTGGAGGTATTTGCACTTGCTGTTGTGTTGAAATAACACAGGGAGGGGGAGCTTTGGTGAATGTTATCGTTAGCCGTCAGCCACTGCAGCTGTTTGTCGTGTTTTCATGTGGACATTTACGACACAGAGAAACGTCAGTTTTATATGACCATCCTACAGCTTGTTTTATGAATAGCCATATTCGCTTTTTCCATGTTCGCTGTCCCGATACATACTTCAGTTTTGAGTTGAAAATCTGGGAAAATCTTGGACAACGAGATCTCCAACCAAACAAAACATCGATTGCAAAATAACTTCTGGAACCAGCCGTTGTAGTCTGGCGATAAGTTCGGAATCTGAAATTCTCGGGAAAGCTTGAACAACGAAGAACGGTTTGCGACTGTCACTGATCTAATCGAAGATCCAGTCTTTGCAACCTGTCGACAAAAACATAAGCCACACACGTCCGACAACGAACACAACAAGTTTCTGTTCGCACGCCGTAAAATCAACAACAGAACAGACGTTGGCAAGTTCGCCTGGTCACGTTTGAAGAGATTGCTGTGAGTACTGTGCGTTCTCTGGGAGCGACAATCATGGGTAAGCTGACGACCTTCAGGATTGTGGTAAATAACGAGGATGGTATCGTCAAGGCCGGTGACACACTTACAGGTCGGGTGCGATTGGAGCTCCGCGCTGATTTGCAAGTGAAGGGTACGTCTGTTTGTTTCGTTTGGTTCAGTGTCAGCCTCTGTCGCTCTCTGTCTATATACGTCTCATCTCCTTTTGTCATACTCTATTTTCGAGCCTTTCTCTTTCTGAAAGACCCCCTCAGTGACTCTGTGTGTGTGTGTGTGTGTGTGTGTGTGTGTGTGTGTGAGTTGTGTGTGTGTGTGTGTGTGTGTGCGCGCGTGCGCGCGCCAGTGTGTGTGTGTGTGTGTGTGTGTGTGTGTCCTTGCTTGCACCTAATTGTGTGTGTGTGTGTGTGTGTGTGTGTGTGTGTGTGTGTGTATCCACTTACGCGTGCTGAGACGTGAACGAACGTGACGTGCCTTCATGAAGTAATGAAGTAATAGTTGTACGAACGGCAATACTGGTAGATACCGCTGAAGAGGGAAACTGACGGAGCCACACACTTGCAACTGAAATGTTGTTTTGAATTCGAATACGAGCTGGGCGCTCCAAACACATAACCGAAATAGACAGCTAAATGAATAATTGAATAAATTAGTGATTAAGTAAACAGATAAATAGATGAATAAATAAAGAACATTCTGACCGCCCATCTTAAAGTGTATTGTCGTTCCCTTGGGGTCACTGTCCTTCAACTGGACAAGTTTTTCTCCTCACTGTGCTGGGGCGGTTGTCGTACAGGTCGTATCACCTGAGGTGGGTGGGGCAATAACCGATTGTAACTGGCCAACTGAGTGAAAACCTAAGGGGTACACAAATACTAGCTGGATAGTCATGCGTCAGCATCTCGGAGGCCCTGAAGAGTTCAGTGCCCGTACTAACCTAGTTCTCATCTGAATAACAGATGGAAGGACCTCGCCACCTGTTAGTCATTCGGATGAGACGATAAACTCAGGTTCCATGTGCAGCTTACACTTAGCGCACCTAACAGTGGAGTGATGGCCTGGAGGTAACGCGTCCGCCTAGGAAGCGAGAGAATCTGAGCGCGCTGGTTCGAATCACGGCTCAGCCGCTGATATTTTCTCCCCCTCCACTAGACCTTGAGTGGTGGTCTGGACGCTAGTCATTCGGATGAGACGATAAAAAAAACGAGGTCCCGTGTACAGCATGCATTTATCGCACGTAAACGAACCCACGGCAACAAAAGGGTTGTTCCTGGCAAAATTATGTAGAAAAATTTACTTCCAAAGGAAAAACAAATAGAACTACACGCAGGAAAAAATACAGAAAAATGGGTGGCGCTGTAGTGTAGCGACGCGCTCTCCCTGGGGAGAGCAGCCCGAATTTCACACAGAGAAATCTGTTGTGATAAAAAGAAATACAAATACAACTGATAACAGAACCCACGGCCAGAAAAGGGTTGGGTTGTCCCTGGCAAATTTCCACGTGCTGTCCTTGCTAGGTGCACGCTGAATGTTTCCAGTGCATGTGTATGGTATAGTCGTTGTTTCATAATTATATATTTTTATATGTTTTCCGAGGATGTTGAATGCACATTAAACCTTCAGTGCTCGTAATTTTCATTCCATACTGTATTGTATTGTATTATTACTAAACCTTATTGTAATGTATGGCACTGCATTGCGATGTGCTGTTTGGCGGAGTCAGCACAATGCAGACGCTGCCCCGTACACACGCGCACATTTAATCCTGTACACCTATGCACGTGCCTGTCCTTTCAGATGTCCGCATCAGTTTCACGGGCGTGTGCGGCACGCAGTGGGCGGAGGCTCAAAAGTCCGGCTCCATGCCGGAGATGAACTCAGCTCTGATGGACCCTGTGGTGGCCCAGGAGGTCTACTTCAGTCAGCCCTTCAGACTGTGGCCTTCAGACACTAGTAAGTTATAACAACAACAATACAGTCTCTCTCTCTCTCTCTCTCTGTCTCTGTCTCTGTCTCTCTCTCTCTCTCTCTCTCTCTCTCTCTCTCTCTCTGTGTGTGTGTGTGTGTGTGTGTGTGTGTGTGACTGCTTTGCAATAAAAAGTCAAAATTGTTACACCAGACAACTTTTCCCTTCCGTCACTGCATGTGTGTGTGCGTGCTTGCGTGCGTGCGTGTGCGTGTCTTTCTGTGACAACAATAATTAATAACATTGATAATGATAATGGATATTTATATTCTGCGTTTTGCAGAAATACTGCTCATAGCGTGTTATATTTCGCCCCCTCCCCCCCCCCTCTGTCCCCTCATTCACCAGTCATATCCTGACCCTCATCCCTACCTACCCCCACCCCCCGCCCCCGTACACATGTGCCAGAATACACTCGCGCACAGAACCTCCATTAAAAAGCCACATACAGTACCTCCATTAAAAAGCCACATACCAATCCACGACGCTCTCAAGAAGACACATCCCTGCAACACCCACCCACTCACGAACGCACACACGCACGTATGCACGTCGCCACACACAGATGGCAAGCGGCTTCTCCACAACGAAACGAAACCAGATTAAATCAACACCAGCACTGGAAAAGTTACCGAATGAGAGCGCAACTAAAATCATGAAGAACGTGTGGAGGAACCCCCTCCTCCTCCCCCCCCTCGCCCCCCCCCCCCCACCCCCCGAAAAAAAAAATCCGCCATGGAACCTGTGCCTGTCTGTGTGCGTGTGTGTGCGTTATGTTGGAAGGGAGAGGTGAGAAGGCATTCGTTGTGGAGGAGTTGGGGTTGATGATGGTGTTGTGCTATTCGCACTCGCTCGCAATGTTCGTGTGTATCCTTAGACATGTTTGCATACCCCCTACAACCCCGTCCCCACTTCACAACATCCTGAATCATTATCATCACCACCAGCTTACCCAAATCACCGCTTCTCTCCGACTCTTCTCTCAGACTCAACCACCACCACCAGCACCCCACCACCATCACCGCCACAGTCCACGTCAGAATCGGACTCCAGGACAACACTAACGAAAGGCCTGCACGAGATGGACTTCGAGTTCCACGTGCCAGAGTCCTCCCCGAGCAGCTTTCATGGCAAGAACGGCTTCGTTCAGTACCAGCTCAAGGCGGTGATGGAGCTGCCCCCTAAGAGAGGGGTCAGAGAGGCGAAGGTCACCACCAGGGTCGTCACCGTCACGTCCCAGCTGGATCTGAACGATGTGTATAGAGCCAGGGTGAGTTACTGGTATGGTAGGAGGGGGGTGGGGGTGGAACAACAACAACAAAACCCAACAAAAAAAACGATAACGAAGCACTTCGCTTATTCTCCATTCGCCTACAACAGGGCCAGGCTGCATGAGGCGATCTGTGCTATGCAAAGTTTGCTTTGAGTTAAGAATGTTCGTAAGTATATGGAATTTACCGTGGAGTAAGGAAGACTCTCAACGTAAAGTTCGCTCATGCAGTCCACCCATGATTGCACTGATGATTCATGTTTTCCACTTCACAGTGAAACATGCCGCCTTTTCAGTTTCAGTTACAGGAAATTACCTAAAGGACTTCGTAAAAGAGAAGTCGTTAAACTGACAAGCGAAACAACTGATAATGAATGCAAAAAGTCAAAAACATCAACGTTCTCAGTCACTTGTGAAGTTTCATGTACATAAGGCTTCATCAAGCTACAGTAAAAAAAAATATGCTTAATTGTTAGGTTACTAAAGCATATGCACTTGACATTAGAACAATACTTGGTCCGTAATGAATTTGATAATATTCTGAGAGTTAAACTCAGAGTTGGTCTGCGAATCGGACCAAAGTCTGAGAGTCAACTGACGAGGTTTTAGACTTGAATTCAAGCACCTATAAAAGTCTCTATTGCTTATTTCCTTGTCTGACAATGGGCAATATACTTTTATACTATCTGTATGATTCTTTACTCCCCTTTTTGCTGCCCTGTCTGCTTGTGTGTGTGTGTGTGTGTGTGTGTGTGTGTGTGTGTGTTGTGACGTTTTCAAATAAGATACCCATTAAATCGAATTCCAGGAGAGTGTTCACATCACTGGTGATCTGAAGGCGGGTGCTCTGCTCTTTCCTTCTGTCGACTGCGACGCCACCATGCGGCTAACGAGGAAAGGTTTCACTCAGGGGGAGATCATCCCAGTGGAATTTTCCGTCCACAACAACTCAAGTCACGCTATCGAGAGCGTGTCTCTTGTTTTGAAAATGGTGAGTGTATACGTAAGTGAGTGTAAGATTGGACTCGGATGTGTGTGTTGGTTGTGTGCTAGCGCGCGCGCGTGTGTGTGCATGAGTGTGTGTTTGTTTGTGTGTGTGTGTGTGTGTGTGTGTGCGTGCGTGCGTGCGTGCGTGCGTGTGTGTGTGTGTGTGTGTGTGTGTTAAACAGAACACCACATTTCCGTCCAATACTGAAAACAATTCTGCCCACTTTTCTCTGCAGATCATCCAGTATAGAGCGGGAAACAGAAGATGCGAGAGTGAATGCGTCCTTGGCAAAAGCACTTTGGGGAAAGTTCCTGGACACAAGTCGTTTGAAGGACTGGACAAAAAACTGCGAGTTCCGGTCACGTGTCAGCCCTCAGGACTTCCCGGATGTAATCTCATCGATATCAAATACAGGCTGGAGGTAAGGAGCGTGGCAAAAGCTCGTATCATGCTTCGTTTTTCTTCTCTATTTTTTTTTCAGACTTGTGTGCATTTGTTGATGTCGTTGTTGTTCGTTATCATCATCCTCATCACAATGAGAGGGATGATGATGATGATTATGATGATGATGATGATGTTTTATTGAAGAAACACACAAGGTTCATTTCAATCGGAAGTTGGGAGATAGGTCATTAAGTGTTGAAAAGAAGAAAATCATTTTCAAGTGGACAGACATTGTCATGAAGCGTAGCAGAGGATATTTACAACTAACAACACGAGTGTCAGAAAGGAATGCTGCGATGCAAATTGGAAGCCAACTTCAGCGTGTAAGCTCTGAGCGAGAGAGAGAGAGAGAGAGAGAGAGTCAGTGGATGTGTATGTGTTGGGAGAAAAAAGGAAGAGTATGGATGACCAGATTGGTATATAATATAGTAGTAGTAGTAGGGACTGGCTTTTGGCCTTAGACCTCGCGGCCTGTTTGTGTCCCCTCATTATTTTTCGACTTTGTTTAGGTCTGATTGCATGCTGATCTTATAAAATAACATTATATTCAATCTACACTAAAGAAAAGGTCTTTCAATTTAGGGTCTTCATCTAGGAGTTGTTTTTTTTAAGCTGTTGATATCTGGTGCATTTTGAACGTTTACCACAGGGCCTATACATAGGGTAATTCTCCACTTGCAGCCATTGTTTTTAGTTTTTTAATGTTTGTTTTTCTCTTTCTGGTCCACAAAAAACAGCTGAAGATCAAACCCTCATCTCTGACCTTCAAGCGGCTGAAACTTCACTCTGACGTCATCGTTGGTACTACGTCACTGGCGGCTTCGTCATTGCACGACAGTCCGCCCGACTACTGGAGCTGCTGTCGTGAGTTGTTTTTTTTCTGTTCCTTTTCTTCTTTTTTTCTTTCGTTTCCTTAGTTCATTTCTTAGTAGTAGTAGTGTAGGGACTGGCATTTGACTGCCTAGGCTTCACGGCCTTTTTTATGTCCTCTTCAGTATCGGTCTCCTTTTATTTGTGGGATACATATGTTTTCTTTTACACGTCAGAGTCAATAAATTTTTTCTTTTAAATTTATGTTCATGTCAAGGAGATTTTTGAACACATTAGTATTTTGTGCAAGTTTAGTTTCGATAGGTAGAGCATTCCATATATGTGCAATTCTATTAGCTAATGAATTTCTCCTTAGGTTAGTATTACAGTGCACTTTACACATTTTTATCATTGAATTTCTTGTACTCTCGTATTTCTTTTTCTTATTTCTTCATGTTTTTGTTCTTCTACTTCTTTTTCTTCCCAAAACCTAGTAGGATGCTCTGGCCCTATCAGTGTAACGCAGACGAGTTTAAAAGGGAACAAAAAAAGAAAACGAAACGTCGACATAGATTGATCAAGCAAAAAATTACGCGCAAGCAGATAAAATTACCTGCATATACGCGCGTGCGTGCTTGCGCGTGCACGTGTGCGCACCGTGCACACTGAGATTCACGCACACACATTCACAGACAAATATACCTACTCGATTTCCCATGTTTTTTTGTGTTTTTTTTTTTTTTTACCTCATCTTATATTACTTACAGGGAAAAGACGTTAGGAAAACGAAAGAACGGAGGTAATGAACGAACCTTCGGAAATCACACACATGACCACGTGCACGCTCACGTACTCACTCGAGTGTACACACACATACACACACACACACACACACACGCGCGCGCGCGCGCGCGCACGCGCGCGCGCGCACACTGGGACAACATGACATGGACATCAGACAGATAAATTAATACAGAAAACGTAGAGAACACACACACACACACACACACACACACACACACGGAGACAGACTGACATTGACGACAAGATAAAGTCACCAGACAGACTGATAGATAAAGAAGACGTAGATAACACACACAACACACACACACACACACACACACACACATACACACACATGTATGTATGTATGTGATGTATATATATATATATACAAGAATCAAAGATTTAAATCCAGCCCAGGGGTGTTGAGGTATTACTCGGGAACATAACTGGTTTCTTACGCCTCAATTAAAATTGAAATGGTAAATAAAGCACACGGAATTAAGAAAGATCTTTAAAGTTTTTTTAACGTTTTTTTTTCTGTCCTGTCATCTGCGCCGCTTTCAGTGGTATTACTCCCACGCTGCTCATTCGAATTCCCCATAAAGAGCCACACACTAGATAGTCCATTGCAGTTCCATCGTCGGCAGTCTGTGTGAACTATATTAGGTGGCCAGGAGAACACACACCAGAGAAGACTGAACACACCAGAGAAAACTGTTTTCACAGAAATCATGCGGATTCATCGCGGGAAAGCGTAAATCGGTTTGACAAACACCCTTCAATCGTGTGTGTTTGAACACAGATTTAGAGAATGTGTTGTTTCCGACAGCGTGTGAAATGTACTCATGTTACACGGAAATCTCCGATATGTTCATTCGCACCCCGTGCTTGCTATATTAAAAAAACAAAACAAAAAAAACCATGTGTATGTTAATTTCGTTGTTGTTATGGTTTGTTTGTACATTTTTCTCTCATCCGATTAAGTTTAAACACAATCACTGTTTCTGACACATGGCGAGATGCGGTAATATTCGGATACTGGCGTAAGATTTCGAACCAAGTCAAGGCATGTAGTTCGGTAAGAGTGCTTTCAGTTGAAGACTTGTTGCATCAAAAGTTCCAAACAACAAAGTTCAAAGTAGAAAATCACCCCCTTAAATTACCTTGATTCTGGCTTTTGCTGTCTGGTGAAGTTTTATCACGAAATGATGTAGTTCACAAGACAGTCGAAGTGTGGATCGAAAAAATTCGTTGTATCCGAAACACGTCAGTTCCTACGCGCTTATTGTTTTGCAGAATTTGATTAGAACAGCCACATTTTACATCACACACGTTCTGAAAAACCAAACTATACATTGGTTGTGAATGAATTTCTTAAAATTAATTAAGTTTGAAGCATTTCACGTTTAGTAGTGCTTGAGATGAAGTCAGGTGTCACATTCGGACACGGAACACATGTTCTTCCGTTCTGCTTTAAGCAGATAATAAATTCCTTATTTTTTGTTGTTGTTTGTTGTTGTTATTGTTGTTTGGTTTTGTTTTTTCTCATAGTCTTACTTTTTTTACATTTTGTTTTTCTGCAATCCTACCTATTTGTTCAGTGTGAGGATAACGCTAATCGGTTTTCTGTTGATTGATCGAATAGAAAGAATCAAAGAATCCGGTGTTTTGATCACAATTCTTCAGATAAAGAGGAAACCTTTTGTCAAGTGATATAAATCATACAATTCCCATTTCATAATAAGATGAACAGTAGTACTTTAAACAGTTAAACACTAGGGAGAGTTGATGTGAAAATGGAGTGCCTGCAGTGTTTCTGAAAAATAAAATCATCCAGGGTGGGGGAAGTTAGTTTAGGTATTTTGGGTTCCATATTACGTATGTCATAAGGTTTTAGGTAATCATTAATAAAATACATAATTTTGCACAGGCTTTGTTTGAATGCATTGCACTGGCTAAGGATCGCATGATAGATTCATTACTATCATTATAAATCCAGTAATTCAAACATCTGCAATAAGCAGAGCATGGAGTATATCCAAGTTGTGCATTGCGTAAAATATCAACAGAATTGTACTTACGAACTAAATGATCCCGTGCTGCCCGCTTCGTAAATTCACCTTTGCAGTCGGTATAATACCGATTTTATTCTTTATATGTCATGAATGGAAAGAAAAGAAAGAAATTCATAAAAGCGGATTTACGTCTTCTACCAGTTTAGTATAAAATACATGAAATTGAAAATGTTTGTTTCCTTTTGACCCCAAAGAGCTCTGTTCCTAGCCTTCTGTTCAGAATCAGTTGTCTGCCGCAGTGACCTGCTCACAGATCAGCATCAGCGGCAGCAGTCAGTCACATTTACTGTACCGCGCTGAACGCTTTCCTCTTGCGACCCCTAAAACCGCGCTTGCGTAACCTTCGCATATTCTTGCCTTGCGACTCTTTGAAAGGCGCTCTCACACGGGCAGAAGTAATAAAAACATTCTATTCTGGACATTAAAAATCAAAATTTACTTATGTGCCCGCCCCCCAATAGTGGTCAACTTTATATCAGTGTGATCAGTATGATTTATTCTATTTTATCGTAAAAAGAACGGTTTTGTTGCACACTGACATTTTGACCTAACGCAAATTTTACCTAAATTCCCAGGCCTATAAGAACAGCTGCCGAGTCACTTCGGTGATGTTTAGTCATGCATGATCTGAGTCAACATACGCACAACAAATAAAACATAATGACGACAAATAAAACATAGCTTAGGCGCTGAGCTAGACTGAGTGAGCCGTATCTCCCCCTAACAACCCCCCCCCCTTCAACCCTCTCCCCACCCCCACCCCCACCCCTCCACACACACACCCGTCTCTAGAGTGAAACCGGCACCATGTCCCTCCAACGACAGACCCCATGAATCTGCCAACGCCGAAGGCCTTGACATATTTCACCCCGACCATAGAATGACTTGTGTTGAAAGATGCGGAGACAGATCCTTCATCACATGTTACAACTGTAATCACACGCACGTGTGCATATGTGCACGTACGCAGGCTCGCGCTCGTGCTCAAACACAGACACAGACACACACACACACACACACACACACACACACACACATACACTGCACTTAAGACTGAAAGTGTTTTTTTTTCCCTTGGATGTAAGCTATCCATATCTACAACTGAAATAATAACTATAATGCTTGCTTTGGGTTATCAGATGAATCGTCCAGAAACTAGATTCAGTATAGTACTTTGGTTGACTCAAAATCAGTATCATATGCTTTAGATTCATATTGTACAAAATATCGACCAGATCTTGTAATTTTAATAACTTATTTACTATATAGACTATCTGCCAAACGCATTTTCGCAAACTTTGCTTGGTATCTTCTGATATTGGAATAAAAAATAACCAACTGGCCGACTGAGCAGCTAAAAGGGGGGCACAAAAATAGAGAAAACTTTAAGCTGATGGCATATTTCTATACCCTATGGAAATAACAATTGGAATTACACATAAGAAAATTATGATTTTCACTGCTCTATTACTGACTAATAATCTCGTATAAGACTGAATGCTTTCAAGACAATCATGTTCAGTAGAAAAATTGAAAATAAAAAGTTAACAATTTTTCAGAACAAAACAAGAGAAATAATGGCCACTTAGTTACTTATGTTGTGAATTTCTGTATTCCTCTTACATGGCTACATAGTTTATCTTTGTTTTGTTTTTGCTCTTTTTTTTTCGTTAATTGATGTTGTATTTTGATATTTACATATTGTTCATTGCGTTGTTCTGATGATTCCTTTCTTTGTATATCCCATTTTTACACACACACACACACACACACACACACACACACACATTACACGTATACACGTCTAATGTCATTTATAGTGAAAGTACGGTTGAATTAAAGGAAGAACAATAAAGGGGGAGAAGAGAGAGAGAGAGAGAATAGTTTTTATATAATGGAAGTTTTATACTGTAAATCTTAAGAGTTGACTCTTTTAATTAATGTCAAATTGTTCAGAGTTTAAATCCTGAGAAATTCTTGCTAACATTATCATAACCATTTTTTTTTTAATTATATGATATGGATACTGATATAGCGCCTATCCTCGGTCAGAGACCAAGCTCTAAGTGATTTATGAACACGGAGTCATTTCCACAACAGGCTGCCTACCTGGGTAGAGCCGACTGACAGCAGTCATTGGGCGCTTATCATTCGTTTCCTGTGTCATTCAACCAGGTTTCAGTCACGCACACATACAGACATGTAACATTTTGGTGTATGACCGTTTTATTTACCCTGCCATGTAGAAGCCATACTCTGTTTTCGGGTGTGTGTGTGCTGAGTATGCTCTTGTTTCCATAACCCATATGTGATACGGATTACAGGGTCGTATTTGATCCTCTGCGTGCATAATATACTCACGAAGGGGGTTCAGGCACTAGTATGTCTGCACATATGTTGACTTGGGAGATCGGAAGAATCTCCACCTCTACCCACCAGGCGCCGTTACCGAGATTCGAACTCGGGACCCTCAGATTGAAAGTACAACGCCTTTGAACCAGTCGGCTATCATGTGTGTGTGTTATGCATTCATGTGCACACCAATTCATTCATACTTCCGCTTTCTGTTGCAGTTCCCACGTATGAGGAGGTTATCGCACTCCTACCCCCTCCCTACTCCCCAAACACCTCCTGCTCCACCCGCCACCGCCTTCCCCTTCTAAACACCACCCCCGAACCGGCACTCACCACCCCTTGCGCTGAGTCAGATCTGACGGTGACACCTCACGGTGGTTCCCTCCATTCCACCCCGGACAGTTCGCCTCGCCCCATCAAGGACGCGTCCCCGAAACCGGTGTCGAGGTCAGATAGCCACCCCCTTGTCCGCTGCAGTGACAGCAGGTGTCCTCCGGTTGAGGAATCCTCTTGGCTGTGACAGGGAGGGAGAGTGTGTGAAGAAAGGTGATGCGGACGAGATTCCAGCGTGCGGTGGGGTGTGTGTGTGTTTGTGTGTGTGCGATCGAGCGGGGGACGGAGGTGAGGGGTGGATAAAATGGAGGCGCTGGCGTGTGGGAGAAGAAAGTGGGGGTAGGGGGTTGAATAAGAGGTGGGGGGGGACTGTTGAACAGTTTGATAAGATCGATGGGGAAACTGGTGAGTTTCTTCGGGTGTTACTGTGGAGAAAAGCTGAAAAATGTGCGCAGTTTGCACGGATGAGACAACGAAAAGAGAGGTGGAATATAATGTGTCTATAAAAAAAAAATGTAATATGGTCAAGCTCTGATTTGGTGCTGTACAGCCTTAACACAGACTGATGTGTTTGTTGAACAAAGAACAGTTATGAATCATAATATGTAAAGCAATATTATTATTATATATATGTGTATATACTCTCTCTCTCTCTCTCTCTCTCTCTCTCTCTATATATATATATATATATATATATATGTGTGTGTGTGTGTGTGTGTGTGTGTGTGTGTGTGTGCGTGCTTGCGAGTGTGTGTGTGCGTGTGTGTGTGAATTTTTGCTGTTTATTGTTTTATCTATATCTTCGTGAACACCAAACTGTGCGCATTTCTGGTTCAAGACAATCGCATGATAGTGGACCACACGACAACCAGTTAAAACAAATCTTTGGTTTGTTCGTTTGTCTTTTGTTTGTTTAATATTAATTTTGCTTTCACTGTTTGTATTTATTCCGATGCCATTATACTGTGATGTTGATGATGATGATGATGATGATTATTATTATTATAATTATTGCATCTATTGCAGTTCTTGTTGTTACAATGTAATAAAAGTTGAATATTTTCAAAGATCGTTTCTGGGGTATCTTGATAGTTGCGCGAAAGGCAGCTCTCAGTTAGGCAGCCCGTTGTGCAAATTACACTCATTTTGTAACGCGCTTAACCCTTTCACTGCCAGTCAATTTAGAGTACAAAATTCCCTTGTGCTATAAAGACAGAAAATATGGTGTCTAAAACTAGCTGAGGATTCCCCCTGCGATGTGCAGAAAATATGACCTGTCCAACCACCGAACATAAAGAGCAGTAGGTTCATGGATAACAGACCCATGATCTGGTCACCTTTCAGTGACATCGGTCCTCTACCTAGCTGCTGCGTAAATGCGAGTTTGGCAGTGAAAGGGTTAAAGTTTGGTCTCTGACCAAGGATAGGCACTATTTAAGTATCCATATCAATCAACAAAAAGATGCCTCCTCCCGTATTTGCTTCTTATCATCAGTGCCAACGAGTTATCTCTAGTTGCATCTCCCACAGTGTCTCTCTCAGTCTCTCTCTGCATGTCTGTCTCTCATCCGCTCTCTGGCTGTTTCTCATGTTGTTATCGTCCTTTATTCATATGGGGCTATGGCCTTGATGAATAAAGCATCTGAATCTGTCTCTGTCGGTCTGTCTGTTTGTCTGTCTGTCTGTTTCTCTCACTCTCTCTTCGCCCATCCCCTCTGAGCAGTTTGTTGTTTCGATTTACAATGGCAAATAAGAGAAGAGGAATAACACATCGCGTGAGCATAAGAAATAAGATTAAAGTTCTCCTTCACATTCGTGTGGTGAAGAGCTAACAATAAAACAAAACAGTACATCATAATAGTAAAGTAATAAATACATAAACAAATAGATAAATAATAAATAAACAAATGAATAAACACATAAATAAATAAATACACAAATACATAAATGAATAAATAAATAATGGCAATATTGATACAAAACAATGCGTAATCAAAACATAGACCAAACCAGTTTTGTATTGCACTGCATTGCATTGTAATGTGTTGTTTTGCATTGTAATGTGTTGTATTGGACTGTAATGTGTTGTATTGCATTGTAATGTGTTGTCAATACACTCAAATTAAACTTTCCACCTGTGCCCGGTGACCAATCACCGCCAGCTGTGTGTTTTAATCAAGAGAAGTATGCTGATTGCTATTGACTCACTGTTTAAAATAAAACAAGTTTGCGTGCGTGCGTGCTTGTGTGTGTGTATGTGTATGTGTGTGTGTGTGTGTGTGTGTGTGTGTGTGTGTGTGTGTGTGTGTGTTCACGCGCGAACGCGAAAACCTTCGACTTTTAACAATACGCGCAAGCTTCATCTCACTAAATCCCCAAATCCAATTTGCCTCGGAGACACAATAATTACTTCCCTGTCAATAAAAACGTCAAATCGAGAACTTTAAATCCACGCGATTATTTTACGCCGGACTAAGATTTTCGTTTGAGGATTTTAATGCCCTGGAGTAAATATCTGGTGGGAAGATTTTACTCCCTTCACGAAGAAATATTTTCCCATCCCATAAAGCACTAGAAAAGCATTCCCATACGAATTTTATTCTCCATTGAAACTTTAGGCAAAATTCTTTTATTTCAAAGAACAATTAGAAAGCACAGTTATCTTTTCAACATTCTCGCCCTGTGTTGAGTCTACAATGCTAGATAATCATGTTAGAGAGAGAGAGAGAGAGAGAGAGAGAGAGTGGTGGTGGTGTGCCGATATAACACACACACACACACACACACACACACACACAATCTATCTATCTATCAATCTATCTATCTGTCTGTCTATCTATCTGTCTGTCTGTCTGTCTACATTCACGCACGAACAGACTGACACGCCGAAACTCGTCATGACTCGAGCAGTGACATACGAATCGTGGATAAAAATTTCTGATATTGTGGTGGCTGGTGACTCAACCCCGTGTTTGTCAAGTTGTGCAGGGGGGAATGGGTTAGTAGGAAAAGAGAGTGGAGGGCAGGTGCGCACATGAGACTCAGCATTAAAGAGGGGAGGATGGGGGTGGAAAGGAGGAGGGAATGAAAGTCGACATTGGCATGACTTAGTTGGTGGTATTATGAAGTTTGATGATTTCATTCTCCCCCAAAATAGTCCAGCTTGGAGCACGTGCTTTGTATGTTATGCATGATGTATGTTTCATGTGAGTGGGTGTGTGAGTGAGAGAGAGAGTGTTTGTGTGTGCGTGCGCGCGCGCGCGCGCGTGTGTGTGTGTGTGTGTGTGCATGTCTGTGTACGCGCGCACTTGTGTGTTTGTGTGTGTGTGTGTGTGTGTGCGTGCGTGTGTGCTAACGGAGAGGAAGTACTTGTTCACAGGTGTGTGTGTGTGTGTGTGTGTCTGTGTCTGTGTCTGTGTGTGTCTGTTTTGATACTATTGTTGTTATTAAGATATTTTCATGTCCTTACTGGCTTGAAAATGCGCTTTGTACTTCCCGCTTAATATGAGGCTATATGTACATCCGTATTTAAATTACGCTCTTCTACAGACACAAAAGGAGGCAAATTGTACAGACCAGATTCAGTCAAAATACCTAAAAGAAAGAGTAAAATAAAGATAGTATGCAGCGATGTATAGAAGTGGAAAAAATCAAACAAACTGTAAACTGCTTATCAAGGAAAGGAGAGGCGAGCTCCTTATATTCACATACCGATGCCTCGTTTCTGATTGAAAACGGTTGGATCATGCACCCAAAGCCTTTATTTCCAAATGGAAAAGACCGAACCACAATTTCTGCAGCTTTTCATCATTTCAGGGAGAATATTCAAACCTCACACCGTAACTTTTCATGGGCCTGTGTTAGTTTTCAGGGACAGATCTCGTTCGCAAACGGTTGCTTTACTTTCTGCGTAGAATAAATCTTTTTATATCCATTGACGGCGATTTACAATGGTATTGTCCAGGGTGAAAGAAATGGTTCCTTTCGCAATTTGAAAGGGGTTCTATGGCAGTTGGATTCAATGCCACAGAAACTCCCTCGTATACAATGCTGTCAAGCATTCGGTTTGGTGTGAACCATTTATTTATTTTTTTATTGTTGCGGACGAGCGTGTGTTTGAATGATCATGTGTATGCGTGCTATATCAAATAATGTGTACATGTGTGTACGACTGCATGTGTGTGCACATGCTTTCGTGTGAGTTTTATATATGTGTATATAAAAAATGTGTGTGTGTGTGTGTGTGTGTGTGTGTGTGTGTGTGTGTGAAATGTTGTTGTTGTTTTTTTCAAGATGGTATTTGAATAAGCAACAACTGTTGGTTTTTTATTTATTTTTAAAAATTTTTTTTTAATAGATTTCTTACATTAAGCCATCTGGAAAAAAAGAGAAAATAGATTGAAAAAAACAACAAAAAACATACACACAAGAACAGTGCGATGATGAAATACACCATAGCATTTCTGTTCCACACGCATATACACACAAACACATGCACACACTCAAATTCACCACACCCATACCATTTCGCAGCACATACCCCCTCATAAAACACAAGCACACTGTCAACCTTAGCATGTACAAAACATTTCAAAACAATGTATGGAGCGATAAACTAATAGATACAGGTTAGTATTGTTGTCCTTTTAGACAGCTATTGAGATGATTCTTCAGATTTTTCTTGATCACATATTATTCATGTGATGGACTCGGGGTAAGGGTAGGGTTGGAGTGGAGTGGAGATAGGGGTAAAGGTATGGTTGGAGTGGAATGAGGAATTAAGAGTAGTAAAAGATAGCAGGTTCTCGTGCAGGCAGGAGCATATGAAAGCGGACGCCCTTTCAGTTGTTTATTTACTACAGCTATTACAGGAAAACAGTGCCTGCAAGACACAAACAAATAAAAGCCATAAATACAATGTCAACGTTGCATGTACGTATAACAATGAGCATACATGAGGCAAAGACCAAGACTGGTAGAGTACCCGCATCAACAAAGTATAAAGGAGGGAACCAAAACCAAACCGAAACACAAAAACCATATTCTACAATACATGAACACCGGAAGCACCATAAGTGGGAAGTCAGTCATTCATGGATGTGGGTAGCATGGAGCATACACAGTGCTGTGCCTACCTCTGGGTTTGGTATTTGCCCAAAACAACTATATGCACTCCCTTTGTCAAGTAACATTAATACTATCATACCTTATAGTAAATAATAACAACATAATTATCAAAATACAACAAACTCATCCTACCAACTCCAAATGGGAAATCAAACCTCAAACTTAGTACATAAAATATTTAACATATAATTTATAAAATATACTCACTATCAAGTACACATACACTGCAAACTCATAAAAGCAACATGTCTGTTATTCTTCACCTGGTCCCCAAGACCATGCAACTAAAGGGCTAGGGTTATACTTAATTAGTAAAGTAACCAAACAACCTAATCCATGGAAAACTATTTCAGCTGTATTAAATTTAAAGCGACTCAAATGAATCAATCATCATGTGGCACTATACCGAAGTATGCCGTATAGGAGAAAGCATGATAACCGAGCTGGAAAGACTATTACTTGGTCTGGACTAAGCCACAGCATAAAAACAATGCATACATGTGAAAACCAAACACTGACAGCCAAAGACTTTCCTAATACATTTAAACAGTGCAGTTACAGTGGTTGTGGCTAAGCTGATTGACTAGAAGTACACTGACAGTATAGATTAGGAAAAGCTCATACTGTGTCAAAGTGACTCAAATGAATCAGTTTATCATGTAGCACTATACGGGAATAAGCCGTATAGGAGAGAGCATGATAACTAACTTACAATTAACAAACTGATACATATCAGGTGGTTTTAACCAATAACTGATATTAATCAAACACTATCTTGTAATCACCTCAACAGAATACTACACACATCTTAGAGTACTGAGCACACTGTTGCAGTACAACCGAGATCAGCATGTAAGATAATACCTGAATAGTAAACAAGATGGAGAATCAGTGGCTTAGATATAATACTGGCAACCTGATAGACCAGAGAGTAAGTGAAGCACCATCATGGCTTAACTCTTTCCATACGAACGGCGAAAGAGACGACGTTAACAGCGTTTCACCCCAATTACCATCTTCAAAATATTGCAAGCGGAAGGCTCTTATACTGAAGAGGTGAATGTTGACAAAGAATACCACAATTCTGACGACGGAAGCTAAAGGTTGGGTCATTCAGACACCCACTGGACATCCGAGAGGTCTGTGTAGAGGAGAAGAGAGGACTGGCCGTACTGAGTGAGTTAAGATGTGACCAAGCGTGCTATGCTTGCTCCAACACTATTCACGCACAAGCTGTAGGCCTATCAGCAGGACAGTTTTCCCTCCTAACCCGCGCACAGAATGTGTGACGTCACTCTGCTTACATCATTTTGTCCTCGCCAGACACCTGCTCACAGCTCGCCCAATGTCGCATCGCGGTACGTCATTGGCTGAGAAGAAACGTGTGTTTCTGTTCCACCGTATTTAATTAATAACTCTTTTGTCAGATCAGTAAACTACTAGTATTATATACTGGCAGAATCGTCTTAATTCCATCTTTAAATCTATTCCACTTATGTTCGCCTACGTGAAACTGATTTAACGCAGTTTGTAATTTTCAGCGACGAGCTTGTTAAAACTGACCCTGTTCAGGTGACTTAAATTAAGATTATAAATTCATCTTAAATAATCAACACTTCATTTTACACTCATTATAAAGTAGGCGTTGAGCTCTTTCTTTTGCAACTTATCCGATGCAAATCGGTTCAGGAATCATTTAGAAATCTGTCACTGAACACCTTGTAACAAGCACAGTTCTCATCAGATTTCTTCAGATTAGTGACGATCTGGTTTGCAGCCCACGTGATTGTCTTTGCAGTTCGCCTAATTTGTATAAATTGGCCGAGCGGGTGATGAGTGGTCACTTCCACACCCGAGCCAGCCGCGGCCAGCACCTGCTCTCTTTGTCTCTTGCCGTGTAGTGGTCAGTGTTGTCCCCACAACAGCAACATCTCGCTACGTATTGCTGTAAGTACTATTGTGTAGAATGTGTTGATTTGTAAATTGTATTATTCGACCCAGTACTTGTGTTCATATAAGTATGTTCAGTTATTGCTTTGTTCAGTTAATTCTTTGTTCAATTATTGCTTTGACATGTTAGTCACAGCTCAGCTATGATTGATCTAGAAAATCGCCATGTCGTCATATGCTCGGAGCAGTGTTCCATTTGATTCTTCTTAACGTCACAGTCAGTGACGTCTCTGTACACAGATAGTTTGTTCCAGAATGTTCTAGTGAGTGCATACAGTTCATTCACCACTTAATGGTTAAGCCATGATGGTTCTTCACTTACTATCTGGTCGATCAGTTTGCCAGGATAATATCAAAGCCACTGATTCTATTATCTTGTTTGTTATTTATATATTATTTTACATGCTGATATCAATTGTACTGCTACAGTGCGCTCAGTACTCTAAGATGTGTGTAGTATTCTGCTGTTGTGATTACAAGATAGTGTTGGATTAATCGCTTCAATCACTTTAACTGCGCTATTTAAATGTATTAGGAATGTCATTTGATGTCAGTGTTTGGTCTTCACACATATGCATTATGTTGTTGCATATCCCAAACCCGAGTGATAGTCTTTCCATGTAATATGTATACATATGCTTTATTATTCACTTGTGCCGACATGTTGTGCTTATGACATTTGTTTGTGTCATTCCAGGCACTGTCTTCTTCTCTTTTTGTCTTCTCCTAGTTGTCTTCTTCTCTTTTTATCTTCTCATTGTCTTCTCCTAGTTGTCTTCTTCTCATTACTTCTTCTTAGCCTTCTCCTTTAGTTCATAACTATTGTTAATAAACCAATAGAAAACCCCATTTGTGACTGGCCTCTATATGTTCCTGGCCTGTGCGTGGGATCTTGTCTATCCTTTCATTCAATCAATCATATTTAGTTAAGTCTTTTGTGCCGTACCCTTGAATAACCACTTGGAGCACGGCTACATTCATAAAAATCATATTATTTTAAGTGAATGGAAAGTTATTCCATAAATTTCCACCAGTGTGCATGAAGCTGAATTTTTGTAAAGGTTATTTTTAGTCTAGGTAGACATAAGATATGGCTGTGCCTGTGGTCATTAGTTTTAATACTTTCTGTAATCTTTTTTGGGGAGCAACAATACATAATTATACAACATTGTGCATACAAACAGCCTTGTTGAAGAACAGCCTTTTGTGGAAAGATGACACATAAAGTGGGTCAGGGAGCTCGACTTCAACAATACTAGTTGTAATGCATTTTTATGTATACGATGAATGAATTTTAAAGTCGTATTGCAGCAGCTATGTATGTATCGTATCGCATATCCCATGAAAATGGCGCATATTTTATGTTTGGCAGAACGTGCACAGAAACCAAGTTCAGTTCAGTTTAGTTACTCAAGGAGGTGTCATTGCGTTAGGACAAATCCATATACGCTACACTACATCTGCTAAGCAGATGCCTGAACAACAGTGTAACCCAAGGCGCTTAGGCTTTGAGAGACAAAGCTTTCGATGATTAACGTCAAGGGTCTTTTTTAAATTTTGCTTACTGATGTATTTTGCTGGAGAGGTGTTTTCCTAAGTCATGGGGCGGGAAACGCCAGTGCCTCCCCCCCCCCCCCCCCCCCCACCTGCATTCACGATCGATGACACAGAGATCAAGTCAGTCGACAAGTTTT
This sequence comes from Babylonia areolata, assembly GCF_041734735.1. Taxonomy (NCBI): domain Eukaryota; kingdom Metazoa; phylum Mollusca; class Gastropoda; order Neogastropoda; family Buccinidae; genus Babylonia; species Babylonia areolata. The sequence continues at coordinate 34,623,596 of NC_134897.1, forward strand.
GTTACCTGGGCAGCACCCTATGCAGCAACAGATCCCTTGATGCAGAAGTGACGCTGCGCATCGCCAAGGCCAGCTCCGCCTTTGGCAGACTCAACAACAGGCTGTGGAACACCAAAGGCATCAAGTTCAGCACCAAAATCAAAACCTACAAAGCTGTTGTGCTGACCACCTTGTTGTACGTTGTGAAACATGGACGACGTATCGCCGTCACATTCAACAACCTGAGCAGTTTCACCAGAGATGCCTACAGAGGAGCGGCCTGCCCAGCATCGAAAGCCTGTTGGTCCAGTGCCAGCTACGCTATGACAGACAGCAGGATCCCGAAGATGCTGCTATATGGCCAGCTGAAAGAAGGCCACAGCGAATTTGGAAGACCTTGCAAGCGCTTCAAGGACACCTTGAAGACAAACCTCAAAGCCTGTGATATAGATATCGCTTCCTGGGAAACTGATGCCCTTGACCGCTCTCGCTGGAGGACGCTGTGCTCTAGTGGCATAAAGACGTTTGAAAACAAGCGAACGCTGGCCATTAAGGAGAAGCGTGAGCGAAGGAAGCAGGGCTCAACTTCTGGAGACGTTTTCCCTTGCAACACCTGTGGGAAGTGCTGTGCATCCAGAATCGGCCTCTTCTCCCATATGAGGACACACACCGACAAATAAGCCTGCCTGCCTACTCATCCGTCGGTCCGACGGGAGACTCCATCATCGGGGTGGGGATAAGTTTTAGCACGTGTTATTTCTTACACCTCAGGGAAATTATTTCGGAACGGGGAGTGATTTTGGCACGTTACTTCAATAACAATAAAGGCCGAAAACATCAGGATGCACAATTTACTTAAAATTCATTCAACAATAATGGATGGTAATGCAGAAGCGGAAATTAACACGAGAATTATTAAGGCAAGTGTACGAACGTGTCATATGCACGTGCGCAAGTGTGGGGAGGTGGTACAGGGAGGGCAGAAGAGATGGAAGAGGATGGAGAGAGAGGGATGGATTTTATGTCATCGTGGAGGTGCACGTGCAAGTGCGTGGGTGTGTACGTGCATGTGTGCAAGCGTGCGGCGGATGTGTGTAGATGTTTGAGCGGGAGGGCCGTGCACATGTGTGTGGGTGGGTGGGTGGGTGATGTCACACATTGTTTCAAAATGTGATTACTGGAGACTTTGTATCTCCAATAGTTTCCAGGCTCCTTTACCTTTTCCTTGGCACGTGCCACGCAAAACCGGTGCAGAACTACATGAAAAGCGCTAGAAATACACCTTCTGCTGCTTCTTCATCTTCTTCAAAGTGGTAGTGGTAGTGGTAACAGCAGTAGTAGTAGTAAGAGATGTCGTGATCGAATTGTTATCATCACCATCATAATTCTTCTTCTCTTTATCATTATCATTATTACGAAGCTTTCCACAGTGAATCCTGTTTATGAATACAATTTAAAGCAAGGAATATATCTATATATTCTGCATTAATGATATTGATATCGCTGTATTTTGTATCTCGCATCACTTCACTGCAGTGTGACTGCTAGCCGACCAGCCTTTCTGAATTGCGTCCGACGTTTGTATGTCTGTTTTTCTGATTAACCCCCGTCAGCATTTCCTCTTTTCCGCCAGTCATCTGTTTAATGTTCTTTTCCTTCGTCTTGTTTTGTTAATGCTTTTCTTATCAAAGTGTACATATTACCCAATTGCTATTCTGACGATTTTTTTCTGTTTTTGATTTAAATTCTTTTTTTTTATCAATGTTTCTGTATACATTCATATCTGTTACACTATATATGATATCTGTTTCAACTATATGTAAAGTTCGAATATTAAAAAACACTAAATCAAATTATTATCATTATTATTATTATCATCATTATTATTATCATCATTATGAAAAGGATTGAAAGAGAACGGCTGTGTAAGGTGAAAGTTAGCTAAGACAGTTAATGACATCATATATGTCACAGCGCACGATGAGGATAAGAGAAAGAACATTGTTTATTTTCCATGGGGGGACAACGTCAGCGTGGATGTGAAAGAAACTACTCGGATGATTCCCCCCCCCACCCCCCCACCCCCGAAATAAAATCCTGCCTGCCTTTTTTTCTGGGGTAGGGGCTGGGGGTGAGGGGTAAATTTTGCCTGCTTAGAGCTTAGAGAGTGAAACCAATGGATTTTTTTTTTTTTTTTTTTTTTTTTTTTTTTTTTTTACTCCAGAGTAAAATTATCGCACAATGAATGAAATTACTCCGATATTAAATCATGTTTTTAGAACCATAGTAACGTTGTTCTGGCGATTCCAAAATAAGATTTGGCGGTGGTCATTGCTGTTGTAACATTGTAGAACATTTTATAAAGTACAAATTAACAAAAAAAACAAAAAACAAAAACAAAACAGTTTTGAACATTTGTTTTAAATTGATCAAAATTCGTCATAGCTGCAAAGAAACTAAAAATTATATGGTATAGAGATTATAAACTATCCATCAAACCCTGTCTCCTCGCGCGACCACGTGGTAATTTCATTGGATTTAGCAATTTTTTCCTGATTCTTGCAGGAAAATATATATAAAAATAAGATGTCACAGAAAATTGTATTAAGCTTGGTCTGACTCGTTAATTGAGAAAAAGGAAATGAGAGTTGCCGCGACTATGGATAAATATAGATCAGGCCGTCCTTGACACGGCCCAGAGGCCGGCCGGATTTACAAATCGGGGGAAAATGATCATTAAAAGAAATATTAGTAACATACTAGACACAAAATACATTCACTTTGTGGAGGTGTTATCTGTTGAATATGTTCTTATGATTCATCAGAACAAAAATTAATGTGTGTGTGTTTGCATTCTAGCGGTGTAAATGACTTTCAAACTTTTCCAGTATATAACTTTCTACAACAATATACAGCTGTACAGTTTTTGAAGCGCTAAACGAGGGTCCCTTCTTTCCCTCTTTCAGTCGCGACTCACGTTCGGCCACAGTGGGAAGTAAGGGAAGGGAACGGGTGAGATGCTAACTTTTGAAACGCGAAAGATCTGAACATGACTTGTACGAGAATTTCACTCCAGTATAAATTTCTTGGGGAGTAAAATTATCGTTTTACACCGGTTAGACAGCGGAGTGAAGCGAGAGAGAGAAAGAGGGAGGGATTAAGGGGATCGGGTGGGGGATGGGGGTCGTGGGAGAGACATACAAAGCAATAAAGAGAGACACACACAGCGCACACGGATGTCAGGGCGGACCATGAAGAAACGTCTCCGTAATTTGTTGGTGGTTCTGGTGGTGGGGTGTGTTGTCTGGTGGTGGCAATGCCACAGCGTTTTCACCATCTCAAAGCAGGAGAATACCCTTCGGAATGAAATCAGACGACAGCTGGAATATCTGTCCGCAGATTTTTCTGAGCAACTCGTAACGGTTCCTCCACCTTTACTCCCACCGAAATTAAGCAAGTGTTCAGTTACCGTGAGCGTTCGATCCGCGTGTGTTGATACGATAGAAAAACCAATCGCTCCGCCCCGCTGTCCTTTACGAAGCCTGTGCCAGGACTGTGATTTACTGACACAACTCCACGGGTATGATAAAGTGCCGGACGACGAAGAGAAGGGCTTTCCTCTAGCTTTCGGTATGAAGATGCACAGAAACGCGGAGCAAGCCGAACAATTGTTACGCGCTATTTACCGACCTCACAACATCTACTGCATCCACGTGGACAACAAAACAGACAGAGCGACGTTCAGCACCATGGAGTCACTGGCCAGATGCTTCCCGAACGTCTTCCTCACCAAACGTCTGAACGTGGTTTACGGGGGTCCACTGATGGTGGAGGCGGAGCTGGTTTTGATGAACTGCGCCCTGGAATCCCCAGTGCCCTGGAAGTACTACCTGAATCTGGCGGGGCAGGAGTTCCCGCTCAGAACCAACCTGGAAATGGTGCGCATCCTTCAAATGCTCAACGGTTCCAACGACATCAAGTCAGTGCCCATGCCGAAACATCTCCGAAGCCGGATCGATCGCGTCTACGTTATCAGAAACGGACGAATCGTCAGAACGTTCAGGCATAAAGACACGCCCAACACTCCCCACCTGCAGGTGCGGAAGGGAACGCAGTACGGAGCCTTCTCCAGAGACTTTGTGACGTCGCTTTTCGTCGAAGACGTGGCCCGAACCATCATCTCCTACTTCGCCGACACGTACAGCTCCGACGAGACAGTGTGGGCCACCATCAACGGCTACCCGGGGATGCCTGGAGGGTACCCCGTCAACGTGACCCACTCGCACCTGTCCCGAACTATCGTGTGGCAAAGCTCCAATCTCTACAAGTGTCGTGGGAGATACGTCCATGGCATCTGTGTCTTCTCCAAACAAGACCTCCCCTGGTTGCTGAAGCAGCCCAATTTGATCGCCAACAAGTTCGGAGGCTGGGCCGACTCTTACCAAGCGGCAAGGTGCCTGGAAGCCGTCTTGGATCAGAGAGCTAGGTCACGTGGTGATACTGTGAACCAATCGTACGTTCGGAATTCGCCGCACGTGAGGTTCCGGGATAAGGTTTTGCAGGAAGCGTAGTTCATACTGGGTACAACACACACACACACACACACACACACACACACACACACACACACACATATATATATATATATATATCTATATATCTATCTATCTATCTATCTATATATATATATATATATTACGTGGGGTGGGTGGGAGGAGGGGTAGAGGTGTGATGTGCTTTTTATTCAAGATAAATATGCATCTTTATTTCTGTCTCTCGTACACCTTTTCTACTCTCTGTCTGTGTGTCTGCCTGTCTCAAACATGCTTAATCTTCATCTGTATTTTTTTTCTGATTATATAGAACTTGACATATTGCCAATGAAATTAAAGCCGAAACAAAGTTAAGCCAAAATATTATCAGGGTCTACCCGTCCTCACTCGTGAGTAATTCTCTCTCTCTCTCTCAAGATCTGTCTGGGAATGACTTGGACATTCTCACTATCTTACAGATAAACATGCGTCTCTATCTCTGCCTCCATTTCACTTTGTCTCTGGCTGCCAGTCTGTCTGTCTGTCTGTCTCTCCCTGTCCCTCTCGATATGTCGGGGAATTATTTGGACATTCTAATATGAGGTGCATGTGTGTGTGTGTGTGTGTGTGTGTGTGTGTGTGTGTGTGTGTGTGTGTGCGTGTGTGTGTTTGTGCGTGCGTGCGTGTGTGCGTGCGTGCGTGCTTGGTTGCGTGCGCGCGCACACGCTTGTAGTTATGCGTGTGGCAGTCGTGGTGCTCTGTTTAGCCTTCAAGAAAAAAATATTTTCTTTGAGCTGTGCCATATCAAGCCAGTCTACTGACTGCAAACAGTTGAGTACATTAAATAATAACAATTGTACTTTGCGACTCCAATAACGTATCAGTGCATAAACATTAGTCGTACCATGATAGTAACAGACATGAACTTCAAGATGTTGGTAAAACACACACACACACACACGCGCGCGCGCGCGCGCGCGCACACGCACGCATGCACACACACACACACGCTCGTGCGCGCGCGCGCACACACGTCAGGTAGGGTCATTATAAGCTTACGCAATCTGCAAAAAATTATGTTTTTGTTGCTAACTGTATTAAACATTAGAAATAACCCCTCTGAAATTGGTTACAGTTGCTTTTTTTATTTATTTGTTTATCTTTTTTTTAAAATAATAAATCAAGTCGATCAGTTTATTGTCACACATTTTATTTTATTTTAAATAATTGGGCCCTCCGTGGGGATGCCGGGGGTCTTTCAGTATAAACAGCATCCCCTCCTTCTGGAAAGTTTGTGCTAGAAGTCTCCTCTTTTCTATCACTCTCTTTGTTTCTGCCTTTTTTTCTTCCTTCACTGTTGTTCCCTTTTTCTGCCTTCCCTGTCCATTCCCCTTTCTTTTGTCAAGCAAGCCTTTTGACACTTTTTTTTGTCTCTTTTCCGCAATCTGTAATGTATCTATGTGTGCTGTTTTGATCTGGCGATTAGGTAGTGAGATTGTAAACACTGGGGGTGGGTACTAGCTGTCTATTCTGCAGTATTTGTTTTGCCAGTATGGCCTTTTAATATATTTTTTGCTTGGCTTTGAAGTATTGTTTTTTCCTTTTTTTACGATTTTTTTTAAATCTGAGGATGATAAATCAAGCGGAATGGCTGGCGTTCTCAGCATGGTCTAGTCTTATTTGTCATTAGGAGCTAAATGAACTGTGCGTTGTGGGTCTGTCATAATGGGCTTTTTGGGTTGTTTTTTTTTGCGTGTATTTTGTTTGTAGATGTGACAGTTCTGTGTTGACGCGGCTGAGAATTTGTATGGTTTGACAGTTCTGATATTGCCCTTTGTGGTCGGCCGGACTGTGATCAGCAAGAACAAAAACAATAATAATTGGGCGTAAACTTCGGAGTTGTTATTTTTCAACTGGTCAATCTTTTTTTGTCTGATTTATTTGGCCCTTCTTATTGAAAAAAAAGTGTCTGTAATGTGCGATTTATTCAATTTTCTTCATCAAAAAATGTTGTGGTCGTTGAAGTTTGGTGCTTCATTCTTTCGCTCATGAAGTGAGTATTTTCTTTTCAAGTGTGTGTGTGTGTGTGTGTGTGTGTGTGTGTGTGTGTGTGTGTGTGTGTGTGTGTGTGTGTTTGTTTTAAATGTTCTTAGAGTTCAGTTGTCTGTTTTTTCCTTAATACACAGTATCGTTGAATTCTATACATTGTTATGAGATATAGTTTCGGACATAACCTCTTGACGGCTCTCTAAATTTATGTTGTTTTTGTTGCTAACTGTATTAAACATTAAAAATAACCCCTCTGAAATTGGTTACAGTTTCTTTTTAAATTTTTTTTTTAATAAATCACGTCGATCAGTTTATTGTCACACATTTTATTTTATTTTAAATAATTGGGCCCTCTGTGGGGATGCCGGGGGCCTTTCAGTATAAACAGCATCCCCACCTTCTGGAAACTGCTAGAAGTCTCCTGTCTTCTGTCACTCTCTTTGTTTCTGCCGTTTTTCTTCCTTCACTGTTGTCCCCTTTTTCTGCCTTCCCTGTCCATTCCCCTTTCTTTTGTCAAGCAAGCCTTTTGACACTTTTTTTGTCTCTTTTCCGCAATCTGTAATGTATCTATGTGTGCTGTTTTGATCTGGCGATTAGGTAGTGAGATTGTAAACACTGGGGTGGGTACTAGCTGTCTAGTCTACAGTGGTTTTTGCCAGTATGGCCTTTTAATATATTTTTTGTTTGGCTTTGAAGTATTGTTTTTTCCTTTTTTTTTTACGATTTTTTTAAAATCTGAGGATGATAAATCAAGCAGAATGGCTGGCGTTCTCAGCATGGTCTAGTCTTATTTGTCATTAGGAGCTAAATGAACTGTGCGTTGTGGGTCTGTCATAATGGGCTTTTTGGGTGTTTTTTTTGCGTGTATTTTGTTTGTAGATGTGACAGTTTTGTGTTGACGCGGCTGAGAATTTGTATGGTTTGACAGTTGTGATATTGCCCTTTGTGGTCGGCCGGACTGTGATCAGCAAGAACAAAAACAATAATAATTGGGCGTAAACTTCGGAGTTGTTATTTTTCAACTGGTCAATCTTTTTTGTCTGATTTATTTGGCCCTTCTTATTGAAAAAAAGTGTCTGTAATGTGCGATTTATTCAATTTTCTTCATCAAAAAATGTTGTGGTCGTTGAAGTTTGGTGCTTCATTCTTTCGCTCATGAAGTGAGTATTTTCTTTTCAAGTGTGTGTGTGTGTGTGTGTGTGTGTGTGTGTGTGTGTGTGTGTGTGTGTGTGTGTGTGTTTGCTAGTAATAGAGCTTTCATTTAAAGTCGGTGATATTAAATAAAACGAGAGAAAATTAAGTGCGTGTGTGTGTGCGTGTGCGTGTGTGTGTTAATATGTACATGTGGATACATATATGTATATGTACTATTAAAACACACACACACACACACACACACACACACACACACACACACACACACACGCACACTCACACACACACACACACACACACCCTGTTCCCTTCCCTCACAGAGAGAGAGAGAGGAGAGACAAGACGAGGGTCATAGGTAATCGCTGGTGCGTTTCTAGTTCCCGCACTGAATAGAGTCAACATAACACGAGACGAAATATACAACCACACACTCACACACAAACACACATATACACATACATGCACATGCATGGTATTAGTAAAATACATAGGGGGAAAGAAAAATAACAGTATGAAAGAAACAAACGCAAACACACACACAGGACAGAATGGGGTACAGAGGGTGAGGGAGGTTATCAGTCAATTGAACACAAGTGACAGTGTCAACAAAACGATCAGTTTACATAACACTGTATGGCATGAGGTGGGAAGGGGAATGTTTTTTGAAGGTGGTTGGGCAATGGTGTAGCTCGTTTTTGGTAGTGTTAGTTCCATAGGGTGGCACCTGAGTGAACCACACTGTGTTTGAACTTGTCAGTTCTTGGGATTGGGATATGGACTTTTTTTTTTTTTTTTGGGGGGGGGGGGGGGGGAGGTTCCTTGACGAAGTTGCAGAAAGTTCATTTCTTGATGTTAGTGGTGCTTTACTTGTCATGACCATGTGCATTGTTATTCCTTTTTTGTACTCTAATCTGATCTAATCTACGGATTAGTGGGAGGGTATTCGATAGTTAATATGAGAGAGAGGCAGAGAGAGAGAGAGAGAGGCAGAGAGCGAGAGAGAGAGAGAGAGAGACAGAGACAGAGTAAGAAAAAAGACTGGAAGGAAGAATGGAAATAGGAACAATGGTATCAGTATCAGTGTCGGTAGCTCAGGGAGGCGTCACTGCATTCAGACAAATTCATATACGCTACACCACATCTGCTAAGCAGATGCTTGACTAGCAGCGAAACCAAACGCGCTTAGTCAGGCCTTGAGAAAAAAAAGAAGTAAATGAATATTCGAAAAAACGGAAAAAAAAGTAATAGTGACAGATAAAGATAAAATAGAAAAAAAATCATCTTTTTAAAATCTCTCTCTCTCTCTCTCTCTCTCTCTCTCTCTCTCTCTCTCTCTCTCTCTCTCTCTCTATATATATATATATATATATATATATATATATATATATATATGAAATAATAATAACGATGATTCATTCAAAGACAATGATGATAATAAAAAACAACAACAAATAAGCAAATAAATGTAAAACACACACACACACACACACACACACACACACACACACTGACTGAAACCATTTATTGTCAGATTAACTGTTTGTTGTACTGACATTTTCGCAACCATTTGAATAAAATATTAACTGAGCAACACAAGGAAATTCTGATTTGAGGAAGGTATGAAAAAAAAACAAAAAAAAAACAAAAAAAAACCCACACACAAACAAACAAACTAACAAACATATTTAACAAATCAAGGTACCAAATTTCATTAATATCATTATCTCCAAAAAATATTCTAACGCACCCACATACTCACATACGTTTCTCCCCCACCCTCTCTCTACATACATCCATGCATGCACACAAATGCCCATTATAATTCCCCTACCTCATTCCCCTGCCCACTCACTCATACACACACACACACACACACACACACACACACACACACACACACACACATTCACACCGTCTCTCACTCTTTCTCATCAAATTAAGGTTTCGTAATGTAATCAAGACAACATATTACATGTTAGGGTCGAACAGTTCCACTAATTAGAATAATGGGAACTTTGCTCTACAAGTAAATCTGACGCTATCACCCAAAACGAAACACTATTTTGGATTAAATAAAACAGAGGGGAACCTCTGCAACAGAAAGGGGATGAAACAAATTAGAAAAACCGACCAATTGGATGGCTTTTAATTAGGTCAACTGCGGTTTTTGTCAGAGACCAACCATTTTCTTTGCTAGGGTGAAAAACGCTGGACATGACTAATGGAAGATTAAAGGATGTAATCATATCATGAAGGGGTTTGAAATGTAAATGTGTATCTGGACATTCGAGCAAAAAATGTGGGATGTCAAGGGTCTTACCACAAATACATAGTGGTGACGGTTTCAAAAATCGGCATAACCATGCATTAGTTCTTAGCCTGTGTGTCAAGTTTCTTGTGGAAATTGATCCTGGGGGGTTAGTGCCTTTTCTTGCTGGAAGAGAGAGATCCCACCAGAGCTTCTTTTTTGAGTTTTCTAAGAAGTGTTTCTGTCTGAAATTCCAGATATATGTTGAGAGAATAGTACAAGCTTCAGAAACAGAAATAGGAATATTGTGATTGATTGAATCTGAATTGTTCGATGCCGCTTCCTTGGCACAAAAATCGGCCATTTCGTTGCCACGAAGATTAGAATGTCCAGGAACCCACAAGAGTGAAATGTCGGAGCCTCGCATAATTAACTGGTGGATTAAATACAAAATTTCGTACATAATATCTGCTCGTTCAGATGAAGATTGATTATTTAAAGCCATCAATGCTGATTTTGAATCAGACAGTATAAGGATTTTTGCAGGCACAAGAGGCATATCACTAAAAAAGGTGAAAGCCATCAGAATTGCAAACAATTCAGCAGTAAAAATTGAACAACCTTTAGTTAAGTGGAATCTCTTTTTAATGTTAAGCTCGGGGATTACAAAAGCGGCTCCAACTTCAGAGTTACTACTAATTGATCCATCTGTGAAAACACGGAGGTAATATTTGAAACGTGTATTAATTAGTTCTTTGGCCCGAGAGGCAATAATGAGTGGACTGTCACTCTTTTTTAATTGTCCATATGTAAAAATAATATTTGCTTGCTCAGTCAGCCAAGGCGGATGAAAACAATGCGGAATTTTCGCAATCTGGGAAAGAGGCAGACTGCAACTCTCAAAGACTGACTTAGTAAAATCGAACAAGGACGTGTATACAGCTTTGTTACGAATTTCTCTACAGATGTACGTTTCTTCATCAATTTCAGAGACAACCGAATTTGGAACAGCTCTAGCCCTTACCATGTAGTTACAGGCACATAATTTCCTGTGTTCAGGTAATGGCAAAACACCAGCTTCTTTGTATGTTTTGTCGATTGAAGCCCATCGCGGTAACCCAAGTGCAATCTTAAAAGCTAAGGAATCAATACTTGTCAGTTTATGAAGATCAGAGTTTGAAGCAGTGAAATAGATTTCCTGACCATATGATATAATTGAGCGGACTAGTCCCATTGCAGCATTGATCAGATTATTGCCACAATTTATAACAGGGATTCCAGAAAGCACACGTAATAGAGCTATTTTCTTCCTCGCTTTCTCAATAAGGTAGTTTATATGCTTAGTCCAAAAAAGTTTATAATGGAAGATAACACCGAGAAATTTCACCTCTTTATTCGGATATATGATAGTATCATTTACCTGTATTTTAATAGCATCCCTACCTTCAAATTCAATCAACTTTTTAGTAAATATGACGAAAACAGTCTTTTCAGCAGACAGGAGAAAACCACTTTCTTTCATATATTCCACAATGTTGTCGATGGCATCTTGAAAATGCTTAATAATTTTATTTCGTTTTGATGTATTTTTTGTAATATTACAGTTTACATTCTTCCAGAGAGCTATGTCATCTGCATAAGCTACTAATGTGGCACCATTTGTGTTGATATTTTTCATATCATAAAGCATTAGTGAAAACAGAGTGGGAGAAATCACACTTCCCTGGGGAACACCCATATTGACGGACCTTGATCTGGATAATATACCCCCTAATCTCACCTGGAATGTCCTCTGGGATAAGAATGACTTAAGAAATTTTAGAAATCGACCTCCCAACCCTACTGTATTTGCTTTATGAATCAATTTATAGTGCCACACAGAGTCATAGGCTCTATGAATATCAAAGAAAGTTGCGACCGTGGAGTGACGCTTTGCGAGTGCCTTCTTAACATGAGAAGTTAGATGGACGACATGATCAGTAACACCCCTACCTCTTCTAAAACCAGCCTGGAAAGTAGGTAAAATTCCTTTCTTCTCCAGAAAGTGTTCTAATCTAGTTTTCAAAATTCTCTCAAAAACCTTCCCAAGATGGGGAGTTAACGAAACAGGTCGGTAACTGGAAGGGCTAGATTTAGGTTTTCCTTGTTTGTGAATAGGTACTATGGTTGCTTTCTTCCAATCAGTTGGAAGGATACCAGAATTCCAGCAAATCTGAAAAAAATCTAACACTCATTTTAAAAAGATATTTGGAAAATGTCTGATCATGTTGTACGATATTGGATCTGAGCCTGTCGCAACTTTCCGTGACTTAACAGCATACACACACACACACACACACACTCACTCACTCACTCACTCACACACACACACACACACACACACACACACACACACACACACACACACACACACACACGCATAACAGATATGCAACAAGCATGCAGTGTTTCACAGATATGAAAGCACAAGCAAATGTGCACAGGCCCAAATGCACATTAACGTACACGACCCCCGACACACACACACACACACACACACACACACACACACACACACACACACACATTGAAACTCACACCATCAACAATGGAAATAGAGACACAAAGACAGAAAAAAAGTAAACAAAGAGAAAGAAAGTGGGCGCAAAGAAGAACTATCAAAACGTGATTCGCTAAAAACAAAAAAACAAAAACAAAAAAACAAACAAGAATTTCCATCTCAAAACAGATCAAATGCTTATGTTAAAATGTGCAAAAAAACAACAAAAACAAACAACAATAACCCCCCAAAAAACAAAAAACAAACAAAAACAAAAAAAACAAAAACAAACAAAAACAACAAAAAACCCAACAACAACAACAAACAAACAAAAAACAAAACAAAACAAACAAACAAACCCCAACCTCACACATCGTTCAAGTGCCTAAATATGTTTCAGGAATGTCGTGTGTGTCACACAAAACAACTTTCTTACTACAACATCAATGATACAGTGTATATGAATTTCATAGTTAGGTGAATGCTCACGGATCGTTTAAATGGAATGTAAATCAGGTGATAAGCTGGCGCACATATTAAACGCACACGAACTGAAGTTGAATCGCACTACATTATACTATGGATAATTATTAATTAAAGATGAGGTTAAAACTGATGATCATTAATGATTAACAGTGAATCTCCTGTTACGTTGTCCAAACCCAACTCCACTAAAATCATCCACACAAATACACAGTCGTCAGGTTAGGTTTTCTTAAACTGTGTCGACATAGGCGTGGATCCATAAGCGCTGTATGCAACACATCATATGCACACACCTACGACGAAAAAACAAAAAAACAAACCCCAAACATACGAGCACACACACACACACACACACACACACGAAAGCTCATCTGAACTGGAAAGTGTCAGCAGTGTTATTCAAGGCGCCTCTGACAGAAGGCATTGCATAACACTCAAAATTGAAAGCTTTTTGCGCAGTCGAATCTCAGGGTCTGTTACATCATAAAGAACACACGGCAACATGTTTTTGTGAACCAATGTCCCATGGCGGTGACGTAGGGGTGGGGGTGGGGGTGGGGAGGAGACAGCACCCAAAGGGTACAAACATTAACCTCCTACTGTGTGCAGCTGAAGTGTCACCTGCACCCCCATCCTGTCCCCCTTCCCTCCCTTGTCCCGTTCCCCACTTCTTCCTCTCACCCCAGCCCCCACCTCCCTCCCCTCTCCTGCGGCTCTTTTTTGGAGTTTGGGCGGATGCCTTGCTCCCCCCCCTCACCCCCGGCCCCACCCCCGGCTTTCCCTCCTCCCCCTTCCCCACACTTTTTTTTCTGTTGTGGTTCATTATCCTGCACTGTCGGGCCGACACCGTGCTGCTACCCCCCGGCCCCCTTCACGACGCACACCAAATCTATTTTTATTTATCTGTACGTTTATTTATCTGAACGTTGGCGCATTGCCAACTTGTGCTAATGGGCTCGAATGCAGATTGAAACATGTCCCTCTGAGTATTTTCTCAGAACACACACACACACACACACGCGCGCGCGCGCACGCACGCACGCACGCACGCACACACACACACACACACACACACACACACACACACAAGGAGTTGGGGTGGGTGATGGCATTTTGGTGTTTTGGCCAGGGAGAAATTTATGCTAGTTCTATCTTTGACAGGCCGGCTATCATACCCAGAGATCGTATCTTCGTCACCAATATCCCTGGCATTTCCCTCTTCAAAGCTGTCTCTGATGAGACCATGCCTCACCTCCCTCTTTCTTGTCACATAATGCATCGAATTTGTTGGTTGTCACTGCATATACCGGTGGGCTCTGGAATACACGAATCTCTGACTCTGGACCTTGCAATTGGAATCAACTTCCTCTTTCGCTTCGTCAAGTCTCCACACTCAGCTCTTTCAAGTCTGGCCTTAAAACCCACCCCTTCCCAAAATAGCCTCCCTTCCCTGCCTCTTCCTTGTCTTCAGTTTCTCCAGTTTTAGAGTTATGCATGCGTGTGAATGACTGGTGCGAAAGCGCTTTGATTTGTCTATGCACAAGATTCAGCGCTATATAAATACCGTTATTATTATTTTATTATTATTTTTTTTATAAAGAAGCAGTAAATCTATCAGTCCGTCACTGCTTGTAACAAAGACATGCCCAGGATTGGTTGCTTTTGTCCAGCCTAGTTAGGGTGTGTTGTAGATTGCTATCGGTATAGCCAGGCGGCACAGCCTCCTGGAAGAAAATGAAACCTGTCACAGGCTGAGAGAAAAGGTGCAAAAGAATCTTGATCGCTGACTTGCGGCTGTAAGTACACTACTTGCAGTTGTTTCATTTGCTTGCTTTATTGACAGCTCCGTTTCTGATTTTTGGAGGCATTATCTTATGTCAGTATAATTGTGTTTTTGTTTTAGCTGTTGTATTGCTTAGTCGGTTGGAAGCAAGATGTGTTCAGTTCAGAAACTATGGTTTATGTCAGCGTACAACTGTGGAAGTTTGATCTTCTGGCTGATGGATAGAAAAGTGATAAAAGTGTGATATATAGCTACTAAGTGAGAAAAGCACTGGCCTGTCTTTGAGTACCCCCCTCCACCCCATCCCCATGCCCCCTACTAGTTTGTTACATATATTTTGTTATGATGTTCGGATACTATGTTTGATCGAAACGGTGTTGTGATTTTTGTTCAGTGATTTGTCAGTTGTCAGTGAAGCTATGGAAGCACTGAATAATGAGGACCTGCAGAAATGGTAGGTTTTGTTTCTGAGTAGAGTTTTTTCGGTAAGCTTTTCCTAAAGTTGGCTTTGATGTATTACCTACCTACTTGGTATATTAGGGGTTAAATCTGAAGTAAAGAGATCTACAGGCTAACACTGTGTCAGTGTGTGTTGAGGATTTTTCATGTGCGTGTGCACATGGCTGCAACAGCAAATTGCTTTGGGACAAATATTTGGTGTAATGACGAAGTACTAATCTATCTATCATGCTATTATAGAAATGTACTCTTTTCATATGCCTATGTAGTTCCAGAATTGCCTGCCTGTCAAGTCTACCGGATGCATTCTGACCCCTTAAGGATAAAAACCGATCTTTTAATAGTCACTAGTTAATAGTTTTTACCCGCCACAAGGCAGTCTGAGCATCCCCTTCATGCTGGTGACATCTCTCACAGACTCTGTGATAGACAGTTTCCTTCCGCCCGGAACACTCCTTCTTCTTCTTCTGCGTTCGTGGGCTGCAACTCCCACGTTCACTCGCATGCACACGAGTGGGCTTTTACGTGTATGAACGTTTTTACCCCGCCATGTAGGCAGCCATACTCCGTTTTCGGGGGTGTGCATGCCGTGTATGTTCTTGTTTCCATAACCCACCGAACGCTAACATGGATTACATGATCTTTAACGTGCGTATTTGATCTTCTGCTTGCATATACACACGAAGGGGGTTCAGGCACTAGCAGGTCTGCACATATGTTGACCTGGGAGATCGTAAAAATCTCCACCCTTTACCCACCAGGCGCCATCACCGTGATTCGAAACCGGGACCCTCAGATTGACAGTCCAACGCTTTAACCACTCGGCTATTGCGCCCGTCCCTGGAACACTCCAATATCAACTTTATGAATCAGGAAAGACAATTAAAAGAGAAAAAAAAAGAGAAACAGAACTGTGTCAATGTACGTTTCGTGTGAAAAGTAGCCCCCCCCCCCCCCCCCCCCCGCGCCCCCCAAAAAGAAAAAAAAGAAGAGAAAACAAACAAAACCCACGTAACATTTGGCTTGTTGGTAGTTGTGAACCCATGCGTAGTCGTTGTGGAGGAGGAGGAATTTTGTTTAATGTCCCGCCACACATATCGTCACATTGAAGACATTTTGTTAAAGTATTTATGAATACATTTGAGTATTATTGGTTAGAAGGGGTGGGAGATGTGAATGAATGGAGGGTTGGGGAAAACTGGGCAAATGAGGGTGAAATTTGAAAACAATTTCTAAATACAATTACAGGAAATTACATAAAGGACTTCGTAAAAGAGAAGTCGTTAAACTGACAAGCGAAACAACTGATAATGAATGCAAAAAGTCAAAAACATCAACGTTCTCAGTCACTTGTGAAGACACACTTTCGTGTACATAAGGCTTCATCAAGCTACAGTAAAAAATTATATGCTTAATTGTCAGGTTACTAAAGCATATGCACTTGAAGAGGGAAAGCACATTGTAATGTGGTTAATGAGCTGGTAAACACTGAGAGCGCTGAAGGTCAGTCCTATGTTGTTACACGTGGTTTGCTGTTTACCACAGACAGGAGGAACTTGGCAGTTATGTTTCCGTGTATTTGTGCCTGTGGAGGCAAAGTGGAGAGTTGTTTGGTCAAAATGGAAACATATTTATTGTCGTATGATATTTACAGGACTTGATAAGCACTGAGAGATGTACTGGTCAGTCATATGTTTGGTGCACTGTATTGTATGTCACTGTTGGTGGCAGATGAGCTAAAGGAAAAGGAAATTTTCTTCCTAAAATTAAGTTTATGTAACGTACTTTCCGTCACCCACTAGTGCAGACTCTGGCAGGGGTCTGATTCCTGTCCTGTGCATACTACTACCTGCCTATGCGGAGAAAACGAAAGTAGCTACGGCCGATAACCTCCCGAAGTAGGTTACCTCCCCTTTGCATCCCTGACTGGCGCCCTCTTTTGAAGGAAACTTGTTTTACCTCACATAGATTTCTGTGTGAGAAGAGTGCATATCAATGGACATGTGTTTAGGCCAGACGACACGTGTTGATTTTTATATCAGCTGTTTATACCAGTGATATCCAGCATGGTTTGAAAGCGTTTCTGACCTGGGGTTTGGTTTTCTGTATGTGTTCCAGGTGTGCTGCTTAGTGCTCCTTAATTAATGAAGGACTTAGTGTAATATGTGCTGCCTAGTGCTGTTTCCTATAGGGTTCCATCAAACACTTGATGAAAGCCACTCCATGTGGCTCTGTGGAGAGAGTGTGAGTATGTGCATCCACCTGTTCTCTACCTGCGAACCGATCCAAATCTTCTCTACCCCTCTTCCCTGTCTTCTATTTTCACCCTTTTACAATTCGAAGATCATACACAACTATAGTGGAATTTAAACATATAAGCACGAAAATACATATAAGTATCTGTACATGCACACTCAAATGCACGAACGCGCGGGCGCGCGCGTACACACACACTCACACTCAGCATATAAGTGCGTGTACTAACTTACACATATGCCGCACATTACACGTTGCATACAGACGGGGCTGATGACGAGATCTACAGGTAAATGGTTGCTAATTTCACAGTTCAGGTGGAGGAGGTGAGGTCACCAACTTTATCGACCTGTGGCCTGCATCACAGAAAATCCAGATCATGAATGGTTTGGAAATAAATACATAAACATAACATACGTACGTCGTGATGCCTCAACAAATCCGTACTTATTTAGTCTTCTCAGAGCGTCAGAAGTTTACCATTTTATAATGCACGATACTTGCGTTTGTGCATGTGTGGAACAGACATTAGAAATCGTGGAGAATGTAGCAGTAGTTTTGACTCGCGAGGGAGACTCATAAAACAACTGAAGCCGCAGTTATGGTGTCGCCAAAGGTAACCGCTTTGGACTCTGATCATAGCTCACGTCGCGAGCGGACGTGTTTTGGGGAGCTCCGCAGAAGACGTGCTTTCTTAAACAAGTTTTCTGACTTGTGTTTTTTCTGTCGCTTCTGTCGGGGGATGGCGTCGATCAGATATTTTTTCATCGTGTTTAAAAAAAGTGATTTAATATATTTCTTATTTGCAATAAAGATGTTTTGAGTGTTCAGAGGACATTTTGGACTCAGCGTTTTTCGTTGTGAATATGTGAATGAAGACTCCCCAGATGGCGACCGGGGCACAGTAAGTGAACGATAAGCCGTGGGAATGATCACTACCACTGACTGACTGACGAACTAAAAGCAGGCTCTCTCTCCAAATACATACCATGGAACTACATATTTTATTTGGTATATTCGTGGTATAACCTTGTCATTGTCCTGTATAGTTAAGAGACAATCAAATGTGGATGCCGAGTATGCTAAAAGAATTATTGTTTACAGCAGTCAAGTAATGAAATTGTGATATGACGAGCACTACCTCCGGGTTTACATCAGGAAAATCCACAAAAAGAAAACAATCATCAACATCATCTGTCAGTGACTCATGTGTTAGTCCTTGTTAAAACCAGAGCAGACAAAGGCAAGACAAGAAAAAACAAAGAGAAGACAGTACAGACAGTGAAACTGACAAAATGGACATACACGAGACTTTAGAAGACATTAGAAACCAAATGATTAACTTAACAACTCTGAAAGATGATATCCGAGAACTCAGAGATGACGTGAACAAAATAACTGCAAGGTTAGATATCCGCATTGAACAGCTTGAGTCTACTGTATTTGATTTAAGAAATGAAAAAGACATTCTGTCGACCGAATTACAGACACTGAAAAATGAAAACAAAGAACTGAAAATCAAACTGGACCAGTGTGTGAAAGAGAACAGTAACATAAAAAGAAACTTAAATGACAACGAACAACACGGTCGCCAGTTCAACGTGCGGATTTACGGGGTGCCAGAAGCTCAGGGGGGGGGGGGGGGGGGGTAAGGGACTGTAGAAGACTGTCGCTCATTGCATGAGCATATTCACAAACAAAATAGGGGTACCAGTCACCAAAGACGACCTGGAGATTGCCCACCGTACCGGCAAGCCGAGTGGACCTAGACCTCGGCCCATCATTGTGAAGTTCAGGAGACTTTGCAGCTCGGTGCTCGCAGAGTGACGGAAACTGAAGCAAAGCGGAGTGTCAGTGGGAGAAGACCTGACACAGGCCAACTACAAACTGCTTCAGAAAGCCAGTCAACATTCAGCAACCTTAGCAGCATGGTCGTCGAATGGAAAAATTCTGGCAAAGCTAAAAAATGGTAGGACTCTGAAGCTTGACATTGATATGAACATTGATAATGAACTTACCAGCTATGACATAAAACAACAACAACAATAACAAAACAAACACACAGGTATGCAGTTACATTATATTGCACCGCTTTTTCATCATTTCTTTTGATAGACTTTCTGTCTCTTGGCAGTTAATGTAAAACATGTCTGAAAAGGTTGTTTTGTGATTTACATGTTCTAATTACAATAATCCGTCATCTTATTCTTCTCTCTCCCTCACACACATGCACACACACACACACACACGCACGCACGCACACACACACATAGAGGGGGAGAGAGGGGGGGAGAGGGGAGAGGGGTCGATTCTATTCCACGGAATTTATGAATTGTTGTTTTGTTCACAAAATGGATGTCTGTTCGTTCCCCTCTGTCCCCTCCCCACGGCCCTCACCCCGTTCCCACTGACGTGCAACATGTCATTGGGGGAGGGCGAGGGGGGTGGAAAGAGAAAGGAAGGTGGTGTGGGGAGGTGGAGGAATAAAATACTTGTGTTAGCTTGTCCAGTGTTCAACTGGGTCATATTTTGCTGGTTGATTTACTGTTGTCTTGATTGATTGATTGATTTGTTATTTGCTAATGATTGTTTCATTTTGGTCACTGATAGAGGATTTAATGCCATTATGTACTACCCTGAAAATGTGTTTGTGAAAAATGGATATACACACAATCATACGTCCGTACACATTCTTGGACCAAAACACCTATTCACCCATCCGCCCACCAACACACACACGCGCATGCTCACACGAACACACACACACTTTCTTATTCAGACGTTCAGAGTCAGCAAACGTTATAACTATGTTCTTCAACGATTCATGAATCAAAGCCCTTTTTTGAATCTTCATTGTGTATGCCGCTGTTTTGATCACGGCAATTCATTCATACTTTTTATTTGTTTATTATTATGATTTGTTTTTCATTTCTTATCCTTAGTATTATTTCTCATTTTATTGTTATTATTATTTTTCAATCTTGACAGCTGTTGTTGCCAAATGGAACACGTATATTATCTCTTTTTTTCTTTCTTTTTTTCATGTCTCCGCCCCCAACCACATACTAATTATGTATGGAAATTATAATACATTTGAAACTGTACGCCTATGGTTGGAATTATGCCATGCATCTCGTTATTTTGCCTTTATGAGTATCAGCCTGTCGATTTACACACTGAACGTTTGATTGACCATTGATTGGCTGGTTCACGTGTTAAAAGTGTGCATTGTTTTCTGACAGGTTCAAGTGCTAAAAATGTCACTCACTCACACACACACACACACACACACACACGTTCGCGCGAACTTGTACACAAAGGTGACTACGGGCGAAGTGAGGGAAGGTTGTGTTGCACGTGCTCCAGGTTCCCTTGATGGTTCGGGATCTCCGAGTGAGTTAAGAAATCAGAACATACTGGCACGAATGTTATGTGAATATTGTCTTAGTTGTTTTGAGTTTTGCTAATTTGTTAAAAAAAAATCTGGAAAGAGAGAAAAAGAGAAGACAAAATCGCTCGCACGATTTTTACAAGTTTTGTACACACACGCGCGTTGACACACACACACACACACACACACACCTTGTAAAAAATGCTTTCCACGAGAATGGGAAGGAGTTTCGTGAAATACGGCTTTATTTGTTTGTTTGTTTGTTTTTCTTATTTGCCAATGTATGTGTATTTTTGTGTGAATGGAAAATATTTTGTCTTGTTTCTTTCTTTTTCATATATTTCATTTGATTTTCGCCAAATATTTGAGTGTCTGATGCTTGAGTTTGTAAAGAACAGGGAATTCATATCGTTCTTGTTCTTTTTTATTTCTTAGATTAGAAAAAATGGTACAGATGGAAAACTTTGTTTTTGAAACATTAATGGTGCAATATGTGTGGTCCAATATACAATTCACTCATGAATAGTTTTAAAAATATCATCCTTAAATTGCCAGGGGCTAGGTGCTTTTCAAAAAAGGAAAGATGTTTTACAATACTTAAGACAAAAACGATATTCAGTCTATTTTTTACAAGATACACACTTTACAAAAAAAGTTGGAGAGACAAATAAGGGCTGAATGGGGTTATGAATGTTTTTTTTCATCTAATAATTCTAGGTCACGAGGAGTAGCTATCTTGCTGAATAATAACTTTCAGTTCAAAATATAAAAAAAAAAACCATAACAGATACTCATGGTAATTATATCATTTTGGTCTTAAACATATTTGATATCGAAATTCTATTGGTAAACCTTTATGGCCCTAACAGAGATGACCCTATATTTTTTGAAGAAATTCAGAAAAAAGTTGAAGAGCAAGAAATTTCTAACGCCATAATGGAAGGGGATTGGAATTTAGTAATGAATCCCAACGTAGACTACCACAATTATAAGCATGTGAATAATCAGGGAGCACAAGAAAGAGTTTTAAAGATGATAGATGATTTACAGTTAGTAGATATATGGAGGGAACTCAATACTGAAGTCTTAAGACCAACTCCCTTACAACAAAGCCGTCTTGACTTCTTCTTGATCTCAGATAACCTGGTTACTGATGTTAAAGACGCTGATATTTTGTACGGTTATAGAAGTGACCACTCTTTAGTCAAAGTTGACTTAGTATTTAATACAGAACCCAAAAGAAAACCTTTTTGGAAATTTAACTCATCTTTACTTAGAGACAGTGATTATATTAAGTTAGTGAAAGAAACAATAGAGAAAATAAAGGAACAGTATGTAGTATTACCTTACGCACGAGAAAATATATGTAATATCCCGAATGATGAAATTCAGTTTACAATAAGCAGCCAGCTCTTTTTAGATGTGTTGATAATGGAGATAAGAGCAAAAACTATAACTTTTGGAATAAGAAAGAAAAAGCAACAAATAGAAAAAGAGGAAATGTTAGAAAAGGAAATACAACGACTCAAAAAAAAAAGTTCGGTCGTATAATATAATTAGGGAATTGCAGAAGAAGACGGAAGAGCTCATACAGTTAAGGAAATTGAAAATGGAAGGGATAGCTTTAAGATCTAAAGCAAGATGGGCATCTCAGGGTGAAAAAGTAAGTAAATATTTTTGTTATCTTGAAAAAAACGTCACTTTATCAGCAAACACATGTTAAAGTTATTAACAGATCAAGGTAATATACTGACAGAAACAGATGAAATACTAAAGGCGACAAGACATTATTATGAAGACCTATACAAAGAACAGAATGTAAAAGATTCAGATATTAGTGATTATGTAAGCAACTTACCCAGACCTGATGAGACAGAATCCAAACAACTAGAAGGATTAATTACAAGACAAGAAGCCACAGATGCTATTAGGTAAATGCAAAACGACAAGAGTCCAGGTACAGATGGAATGACTGTAAATTTTTTCAAATTTTTTTTGGAAGGACATTAGTGACTTTGTTGTGAGATCACTGAATGAAGGATTTAAAAGTGGAGAAATGTCAACAACACAGAAAGAAGGATTGATTACATGTCTGCCAAAAGGGGATAAACCAAGGGAATACTTTCTATGGTTTTGCAAGTTCTCTCAATTGTTTTGGAAGGAATTAGAGAACGTTTTAAAAGAAAGATGTGATACTTGCTCAAACGTTAAGTTAAACATAGAATTAGTTCTATTTGGAAATGATGAAATTACAAAAATAGATGAAACTTTCAACTATATTATTCTTCTTGCAAAATATTTTGTTTATAAATGCAGAATAAATAAGATTAAACCATGTATAGAGTACTTTCTGAATGATTTAAGAAATAGTTATAAAGTAGAAAGATATATGCATTCAACGGAAATGTTAAGTGTTGTATTTATGAGAAAATGGTGTCCATATATAAAACTTCTTGAAAACAATAACCAATAACAAAATATTATGAAAGATCAAAATGCACAATCATAATGAAGGCTCAATGATATAAATATATATTTAAACTTGAACAGATGTACGTGAATGTGTAAGTATGCGAGTATGTAAATAATATATGCATGTGTGTATTCATGTACACTTACGTGTCTGCAGTAATAATGTTTAACATGACTGTAATGGGTGTTTTATATAGTCCCTTATAGAAAACTAGAGGAAATGTGTTCATACATAAGATATCCCATGTGTGGGTTGTGTTCTTTCCACATTGCGTTGGCTAAGCAAAATTTCCATAACTCTATGCCGACGCTAGGTATAATGTCTATTATATGTTATAAAACTGCACTGTTACACATGATGAAAATGTGTCCACCTTGACCAAATTGATAGAACAATATATTATAAGTATAATGACTTATGATGACGATGTTATTGTTAATGTACACTGTATTCATTTTTTTTCTTTGTTTGTTTGTTTGTTGTTTTTTTTGTTTGTTTGTTTTTTCGCTTTCTTTTCCATCTACTCAGAATTGTTATATTGAATTCATATACAAAATAAAACGGTGGTCGACCCAAGAAAGTCCGGGGAAAAAAAAAGATAAGAAAAGGTAACCACTTTCACTGCTACGTAGCCTGCAAAACGGTTAATTAACAGAATGTCAGATTTCATAGAAACTCAATCGGAACTGACTGTCAAGTACATGCCTGTATAAATATCATCGCCGGGGATTATGTCCCTTAAGTCCGTGTTCGGATACACAGTTCGCTGTCCGTGACAAGTTCGCAGTGATTATTAAACTCAGTTACCGGTGTAGCAGCCTCAGATTATCCATGTGTTAGATTTTACCCCCGCAGTCATTTTTGGCCGATCAAAACCTCCACGCCTCCGCCCTCAGTTGGAAATTACCCCCCACCCCCACCCCCCGCCCCCTCCCACCACACGCTTTCAATGGGCTTTGTCAAGTTATTGAAAAAGGAAGGGGGCTTGCTTTGGGCAACCTTTACTGACCCCCCCACACCCCCACCTCCACCCACTCTTCTCCATTGTGACTCAGCGGAAGCTAACGTGTGGAGGTTCTACTTTGGCAGCATGTATTGATTCTGTCTGGGCCAAATTTACCCCCGGTGTTTTTTTTGTTTTTTTTTCAAGTAAGCTCATGTCCAGGTGGTATAGAAGTCAAGTAAGTGGGTGTGTGGAGGGCCGGACAGTTGATATTCACCCTCGGGGGTCATTCAAGGCTAGTCTTCATTGACGCTGGGGTTAATCTGGGTACACGGGATTTGACCCCGGGGTAAAAAAATCAATGGGGGAACGAATAAGCTGCTACACCTGAAATTACAAGCAAAAAGTGCTGAAAAAAAAGAAAAAAGAAAAAAAAGAATGACGTTTTGCTGGCCAAGAAAAAGCACCGAATGGTGACGTGTTGCAGATAATGACGTCTCCTGGCAGTCTAAGCTGAGAGAGAAAGGCGATGTTTCACGACAAGCCATACAAAGAAACGGGAACAAGAAAAACAGCAACAAAAGCATTTCTATAAAGCGTGACCGCGTTTCATGGCTTTGCTGTGGTTATGTACAGTTAGTTGCATCTCACAATGAACGAAATTTAAATTAGGGAAAAAATCAAAAAGGGTGAGGCTATTGTCCAGGCCATTTAAATCAAACGGCAGAAAATGAAGACAACTTGGCGCGTCTGTGTACATGTTATTATATATATACATATATATTTGTAATTTCCCGAGGAACCTTTTTTTTTCTATTTCCCAAGGAACCGTTTGAACACTTAGAGTTGAATAAATATGACGTTTATAGAAACTTCCAGTTAACAGTGTTAACCGCTGGGCCTTTGTTAGGGTTGGAAAGTGATTTAAAAAAGGCCAGTTTTAGAGTTTCATATATGCCGAACCCAGACTTCTAGTCATCGCAAGTCGTACACGGCATAGGACGAGCATTGCATCACCCCCATCATCTGATATTTGTAGAAATTGGCAACTGATGATTTATTTTTTAACACCCCCCCCCCCCCACAACCCCCCCCTCCCCCCAAAAAAACAACCAAACAAACAACAAAAACATATATATATATATATATATATACACACACACATCGCTAACGATTTTCTTTCTTTCTTTTTTCAGACCATCGTTTAAAATACAGTTCATCGTCCATGGAGGTGAAGTGGGTGGTAAGAAGCAGAAAAGTGTATAACATAGTGGGGTTATGACCTAGTACATGGACACAACTCCCCCCCCCTCCCACCCCCTGCTCTCCCCTCCCCTCCCCGCCCAAAGAAAAGGTGGTAGGGGTTAGGAAGGCAGATAACAGCTGTGAAGTCACACGTAGCAGGCCCGTGGGTGCCCGCAATTACTGACAGACCCATCGGCCATGAACTAAATATGCCTAACTGTTTGCAACATCACCTCGAAACAAACATTCGTCTGGATGAAATGCCGACAAAAGCTTTGAACGTGAAACTGGCTATTCCTCGCAGTGACACCCAGAGAGATAGTAACAACATAGACAGATGGAGAATCATTTCAGAGAGAAAGATGAAGAAAGAGGTTTTTAACACACACACACACACACACAAACGCAGGCACGCACGCACATGCACGAACGCACGCGCACACACACACACACACACACAGAGTCGTCTGCCTTGAGTGGGACATGCTAGGAGGAGGATGGTGTGGAGGAAAAGGAGGAAAAGAGAGATTCAACGCAACTCGATGTTTGTTTCTCAGGAACGACTTGTCATATTCTGAAGCAAGCAAGCAAGCAAGCAAGCGCACACACACACACACACACACACACACACACACACACACACACACACACTCACTCACTCACTCACTGGTCTGCCTTAAATGTGACATGCTCCTAGGATGTAGTGGAGGAAGAGGAGGAAAAGAGAGATTCAACACAACCCGATGTTAGCTTCTCTGGAATGACTTGTAGGATTCTGAAGTGCGCATGTGCACGCGCATGTCTCCTTAAGAGACACGCGCTTGGTCAATGAAACGAAAGGCGAACGACCGCGTTAGTCTTTAGATGGCATGGTCCTTACGTGGATGTAAATCTGAGTCATGAACAACCTGAAGAAGAGCCCAAGATCACCGCCTGACGAAATTTTAGCCACTTGTAAACGAATACAACTGACACCATAGTTGAATGGAATTTGAAAAGATGTCATAAATCATAAAGCAGAATAAACTCTGTACACTGGCTGACTCTTTCATCCTAACAGTGAGCCAGGGTGGTCGCCATATCGCAGCTCTGGCTGACAGAGAGAGAAGAAAATCCGTTACAATGCTAAACAGTTACTCAGTAGGCCTGCTCTTGAGTTTTTGTTTAAACTCAAAGCATATGAGTTATATGCACACACAAGGATAACACATTGTTTGGACTGTAACTCTGACAAAAATTAATAATTGATAAGAAAGAAAAAAAGTTAGCCAGTCAGTACTCTTAGGTTTTCGTGGCTTCTTGTTTTCGTCATCACCATCATCATCATCATCATCATCATCATCATCATCATCTTCTTCTTCTTCTTCTTCTTCTCTTCCTCCTCTTTTTTCTTCTGCTTTTTTGGGCTGCACCTCCCAAGTTTACTGGTATATATGAGTGGGGTTTTACGTATAATGCATTTTGATTATGTGCCGGTTTTACCCTGCCATGTTCGCAAACACACTCCGGGGAGAGGGTGGGGGTGGGGGTTTCGAGGTGGTCGTTTTATAAACTCATGTTTAGATTTACACCCACATGAAGCCAACGCACAGTAAAAGGACTCGATCAAGAACGCCCCCCTCCACCCCCCCAAAAAAAAAAAAACCAAAAAAAAAACCCAACCCCACCCCCAAAAACAAAAAACAAAAAAAACAACACACAAAACAACAAAACCCATACGCTCCAGAACCTTAACCTAGATGCAGAGAGTCCTCCAGAGAACGCTCCCAGAAACCCTCCCCTCGATCGCCGTCAACCGGGGCCAGAAGAGGATCGTACTCCTGGGCCACTGGGCGCTGAGGATGGTGCTGTCCTTGCTGCGGTCGACGGTCGTTGTTGCGGTTGATGATGAGGTCGGCGTGGTCTGCGTAGCTGGGGTCCCAGGGCTGGAGGTGTCCGCTGGCGAAGATGTCGTAGAGGATGACCCCGGTGATGTGGATGATCCCAGCCGACAGCCACAGCTCCTTCCAGCGCTGTCGAGTCTATGAGAGGGTGGTGGTGGTGGAGGTGGGGAGGAGGGGGTTGAGGGGGGGGGGAATCAGGTGAAACCGTGTTGAAAATATACAAACTCGGGTCTGTGAGTGGAGGTGGGTGGTGTGGGGTCGTGTGTAGAAGAATGGAAATCAGGTGAAACCGTCTTGCTTACATACATGCTCGGGTCTGTGAGGTGGTGAGGGGCGGGGGTTGAGGGTGTCTGGTGGGGTAGGGGTGGAGATGGGACATAAGGTGAAATCGTGTTGATTACATACATGCTCGGGTCTGTGAGAGGGGTAGGGTGGGGGTGGGGTTTGGAGGGGGGCGTGAGAGAAAAGTGAAATCGTGTTGTTTACACACATGCTCGGGTCTGTGAGTGGAGGTAAGGTGGGGGGTTCGGGGGGCGGGGGGTGGTGGTGCGTGTGTAGAAGAAGGGAAATCAGGTGAAATCGTGTTGATTACAGACATGCTCGGGTCTGTGAGGTGGTGAGGGGGTGTAGGTTGGGGGGTGCATGAGAAAAAAAAAACAAGAGAAGTCGTATTGTTTACATACAGCCCCTTGTAACCTACTTTTCTTTCCCCAAGTCCATCCTGTGATTTTCTTTAATTGTTCTTCTATTTCAAATATTCATCGTTGACTTATCAAATCCCTCTATGACAACACAACGACTGTGACAGGCATAAAAAAAAAGCACGAGCGAAAGTTCCACATCTCTTTCTGTCTCAGTATGTCTGTCTGTCTGTCTGCCTCCCTCCCTCTCTCTCCTCCCTCCCTCCTCTCTCTCTCTCTGTGTCTCCAACCGTCTTCTCTCTCAGTTTCACTCTTACCCTCTACATCTCTCTGTCTCTGATTTTTTTCTCCATCCATCCCCCCCCCCTCCATCCCTCTCTCTCTCCCCTCCATCCCTCTCCCTCTTTCGCAAACTCTTTCAGTCTTCCCCTATCTCTGTCTCACGCACTTTTCTCGAGCGCCCCTTGAACTTCCTCCATCTCCCTCTTCCTCCCTCTCTCGCTCCCTCTCTGTCTCTCTCGTTCACGCTTGCCAGCTCTCTCTTTCAATCTTCCCGAATTTCTATCACAAGTACACTCACCTCCTTCCTCTCTCTCTCTCTCTCTCTCTCTCTTTCTCTCTCTCTGGCGAGTGCGGCATGTAAAAGATAAAAGCCGCATAAGCTTATGCCTCACCCTCTTTAATAAAGACGTTTGTCTTGTCATGATTTGTCTTCTCTGCCTGTCCGTCTGTCTGTCTGTCTCATTCTCTCTGTGTCTCTGTCTATCTGTCTGTCTGTCTCTTTCTCTATCTCATTTCATTCCATCATGGTGGTGACAACAGCTGTTGTATAAGTGATGCTGGTGATGGTAGTAGTAATTTTGGTATTAAGTACAACTGTCTATGTGGGTTTGATGATAACAACAATGTGGCTTTAGTCATCCGGTTGTCGATACTGATGACATATTTCTCCTCCCCTTCCACCCCCCCTCTCTCTCTCTCTCTCTTATCCATCTGTCAATCTGTGTGTGTGTGTGTGTGTGTGTGCGTGTGCGTGTGTGCGTGTGTGTGTGTGTGTGTGTGTGTGTGTGTTCTTTGTCATATTCTTTCTGCAGGCCTTTTTTTGTTTTGTTTTTCTTCTTCCTTTCTCCCCTTTCCATTCAATTCCATTCAATATAATTATGGGTGCTATTGTAACTGATGTAGATTAGCAAGGACAGATTGGAAGAATGGGCCATGCCTAAAATCTTAATCCTTGAATAAAAAAACGTTTTGAGTTCCGAGTTCTGTGTCTCTGTCTGCATCTCTCTCTCTCTCTCTCCCCCCAAGACCCCCCCCCCCATTTCTCTCTCTCCCCATCCCCCCATCTCTCTCTCCCCTGTCCCTCAGCTCACATGATCGACGAGCTCAGCAGCCACCATGGTGGACAGGATACCCCCAATGGTGCCCACACGTCCGATGCCAGTGACCAGGGCAGCGTACTGCGGGGTCAGGTCCAGAGGGTTCACCTGATAACCTGCACGAGTCCAACGCACGAACTGCACATGTAACGCACATGCAAGGGCACGCGCATATGTTCGCACGCACGCACATACCTACTCACCCACCTTATATCTACCTACATACATATGGCTCAGTCGTGCAATGAGAAGGTTGAGGACTGCTGGTGCCAGCTGCATTGCTTGGTTCTAACTTTTTGACAGTTGCACGTGACTAAATGCCTCCGTTGACCGAACTACGCCATTGGTCAGTTCCATACTACACACAGTTAGTAGCGGGTTACGACCATACTAGGATCTTCCGTCCGAGCAATGCAATTGGCTCCAGTTCTGGTCATCATCATCATCGTTGTTTTCGTCCATCTCAGTCAAAATCATCAGTGTCGGCAACATCAGAAGAGAAAAGAGGTGTTGAAGACGATGGGGGAAGCGTAGAAGAATGAAGAAAAGGAGAGCGAACTGATGAACAAGAAGGAGCAGGAGGAGGAGTGGTGTAGAGAAAGAAAGTAAGAACTAAAAAAAAAACCAAAAACAAAAACAAAAAAACCAACCATGGAGGAGGAACAAGAGAAGGAGGAAGAAGTAAAAAGAAATCGATGTTGATGACGACCATGAAGCCATCAACAATATTATAGTACTACCTAAACTCGCACAGACAGTAATGGTAGTAGTATGCCTAGAGGTAACGCGTCCGCATAGAAAGCGAGAGCATCTGAGCGCGCTGGTTCGAATCACGGCTCAGCCGCCGACATTTTCTCCCGCTTGAGTGGTGGTCTGGACGCTAGTCATTCGGATGAGACGATAAACCGAGCTCCCGTGTGCAGCATGCACTTAGCGCACGTAAAAGAACCCACGGCAACAAAAGGGTTGTTCCTTGCCTCTGTAGAAAAATCCACTTCGATAGGAAAAACAAATAAAAAACTGCACGCAGGAAAAAATACAAATATATAAAATATATATATATATATATATATATATATATGGGTAGCGCTGTAGTGTAGCGACGCGCTCTCCCTGGGCAGAGCAGCCCGAATTTCACACAGAGAAATCTGTTGTGATAAAAAGAAATGCAAATACAAATTAGCAGCATCAACAGTAGAAGTAGCAGCCCTTACATCGGATTCATATTCAAAATGATTTGTTAAAAGTCTTGCCGACACCACAACGACGACGACGACGACAATGACAACAACAACGACGATAAGGATGACGATAAAGATGAAGATGATAACCTCGACAATGATCAGGATAGATGAAGGGGCGCTCACCTGACATAGCAAAGCCGCTGAGCCCCACTCCGACACAGAGCAGAATAATAGCTGTGATGTAGTCCTCCGCAAAATACAGGCACAAGATACATATGCCTTCACTGCCAAACCCTGCATGGGGAAACAGATATAAAGAATGGAAAAAAACCCAACCCAAACAACAACAACCGAAAAACAGAGAAAGAAAGAACAAAAAAAAAAAAAAAAAACGATATAAAGATGTTTTTTCACGGAGAAAACTAACGAAATATGCATTTTATAGTATTATTAATCATATTACATGATCTAGTCTGTGTGGAATCGATTTTTTCTTAAACCCACAAAATAACAACAACAAAAACAGCAAACGTGGTATGTAATAGTGAAACGCGCACATCCTTCTGTGCGTCATGAATTCGAGCGTGTGCGTGTGTGTGTGTGTGAATGTGCGCGTGTGTGTGTGTCCCCGCACGCGCCCGTGTGTATGTAAAGTGATATCCATATCACTGGTCAAGGATGGAACATGAATTTGTTAATCTCACCCTTCAATCTTTTGGTGTTTCGAGGCCTTCCTAATGGAGAGAACCTTGGATCGTGCCTGATATGACACGAGTTTTGTCCCCTGAACTGGAGACTCGTCTCTTCGCAGAGAAAGTCGAGTTAAGTTTTGACGTCGCGTCTTCTTTAGTACGGAAGGTCGAGAGTTTAACATTATAGAAATTACTGCGTTCTGTTAGACAGTAAAACATTGGCCACATTACATGATCTAGAGACACCACTTACAATGTTAAGTCGTTTCAAGTCTCTGCAGAACAAACATTAGTGACTTCCAAAAGCTCCTCCTCCTCCTCCTCCACCTCCTCCTCCTTCTTCTTCTTCTTCCACTTAACGACCAACATCAGTATGCTGATGAAAATTGTCGTGTTGTGGGAGGTTGGTGTTGGGAGCAATTCAGCTGGGTTACCCAGGGATGTGCTATTAACTGATCAGGCCAGGTTGTTCTTTGCACCTGATATATTATCAGGCAAACGTTGTTCTTTGCACCTGATATATTATCAGGCAAACGTTGTTCTTTGCACCTGATATATTATCAGGCAAACGTTGTTCTTTGCACCTGATACATTATCAGGGAAACGTTGTTCTTTGCACCTGATATATTATCAGGCAAACGTTGTTCTTTGCACCTGATACATTATCAGGCAAACGTTGTTCTTCGCACCTGATATATTATCAGGCAAACGTTGTTCTTCGCACCTGATATATTATAAGGCAAACGTTGTTCTTTGCACCTGATATATTATCAGGCAAACGTTGTTCTTTGCACCTGATATATTATCAGGCAAACGTTGTTCTTCGCACCTGATATATTATCAGGCAAACGTTGTTCTTCGCACCTGATATATTATAAGGCAAACGTTGTTCTTTGCACCTGATATATTATCAGGGAAACGTTGTTCTTCGCACCTGATACATTATCAGGCAAACGTTGTTCTTTGCACCTGATATATCATCAGGCTAACGTTGTTCTTCGCACCTGATATATTAACAGGCAAACGTTGTTCTTTGCACCTGATACATTATCAGGCAAACGTTTTTCTTTGCACCTGATATATTTTCAGGCAAACGTTGTTCTGAGCACCTGATATATTATCAGGCAAACGTTGTTCTGATCACCTGATATATTATCAGGCAAACGTTGTTCTTTGCACCTGATATATTATCAGGGAAACGTTGTTCTTTGCACCTGATACATTATCAGGGAAACGTTGTTCTTTGCACCTGATATATCATCAGGCTAACGTTGTTCTTCGCACCTGATATATTATCAGGCAAACGTTGTTCTTTGCACCTGATATATTATCAGGCAAACGTTGTTCTTTGCACCTGATATATTATCAGGCAAACGTTGTTCTGATCACCTGATATATTATCAGGCAAACGTTGTTCTGAGCACCTGATATATTATCAGGCAAACGTTGTTCTGATCACCTGATATATTATCAGGCAAACGTTGTTCTGATCACCTGATATATTATCAGGCAAACGTTGTTCTTTGCACCTTATGATTATATTATCAGGCAAACGTTGTTCTTTGCACCTTATGATTATATTATCAGGCAAACGAGTATTGGCACAGAGAAAACGTTGTACATTAATACTACTACTACTGCTACAACTAATAATGATAATGGACATTTATATAGCGCATTTCTCCAGAAATACTGCTCAAAGCGCTTTACATTTCGTTCCCCACTCCCCGTCTCCCCAATCAGTACCCCCCCCCCCCCTCCCACACACGGAAGCACGTTCCAGAATACACTTACGCAACAATTATTAACCCATAACGTGGATCAACAAAGCGACTATTATCCACCAATGGTTGCCCAAATTA
Organism: Babylonia areolata; assembly: GCF_041734735.1. Taxonomy (NCBI): domain Eukaryota; kingdom Metazoa; phylum Mollusca; class Gastropoda; order Neogastropoda; family Buccinidae; genus Babylonia; species Babylonia areolata. The sequence continues at coordinate 34,656,775 of NC_134897.1, forward strand.
ATATGAACTAACCAGGACAACATGGTCGTGGATGACTGACGAGTGGAAGTACACGTACATTGTCCTAATTATATGGCCGTATAAAATGTGAACCCCGGCAAACACAGTGATCACAATTATCAGAACGTCCCTGGGACAGAGAGAGATAGAGAGACAGAGACAGGGACATAAATGGAGACAGACAAGGACAGAGATAAAGATAGAGAGAGACAGAGAAACATTAAGAACGAACGAACGAACAAACGAACGAACAAAATTTTATCCGGCCCTCTGGGCAAAACTGAAAAAAAAAATATAGAAAAAATACAAAAAGCAAATTAAAAAAAAAGAAACAAACAAACAAACAAAAACCGAAGAGAGAGAGAGAGAGAGAGAGAGAGAGAGAGAGAGAGAGAGAGAGAGCAACCCTCCCCCTCCCCCTAAACAATGAAAGCATATTCATCACATAATCTTATAAATGACAAGCTTGTATGAAAAGTACAGACAGACAGACACAGAGACACAGAGAGAGGGAGAGAGAGTGTGTGTGTTCATGCATGCATGCTTGCTCAAAACGGGTAGTGTTATATAGATACTGACCAATGGTCTGAGCCAGTTTCCTGCCAAGTGTGCGGCCAATGTACCCTTTGGTCAGCAGATGGTCAAAGAGGTTTCCACAGCAGATCACAGAGATGGTCATCAGCAGTGGGGGAAGGGATGACCACAGCCCTATCTGTGCACACACAGGATAACACGTTCATTTCAGGGTGTTTTGTTTATTTTTCATTTCGTTTTTATCAGTGCATTTGTTTTTCTATTTGTTGTGATATTATTTTCAGTGTGCGCTCTACAGAATCTCCTTTCAATGACCAGTGGAAAATATAAAAAAAAAAACTCTTTTGAGTTTTAAAAAAATTTAATAGTTGTCACGTCATTTATTTATTTATTTATTTATTTACTTATCCATTTATTTAATGATGTATCCATTTATTTGTTTTTGTTTTCCACCCCTCTCCTCAAGGCCTGACAAAGCGCGTTTGGTTACGCTGCTGGTCAGGCATCGGCTTAGCAGACGTGGTGTAGCGTATATGCATTTGGCCGAACGCAGTGCCGCCTCTTTGAGAAACTGAACTGAACGGAATTGTCGTGTCGTTTACATTGCCTGCCATCAGTGGAGCGATGGCCTAGAGGTAACACGTCCGCCTAGGAAGCGAGATAATCTGAGCGCGCTGGTTCGAATCACGGCTCAGCCGCCGATATTTTCTCCCCCTCCACTAGACATTGAGTGGTGGTCTGGACGCTAGTCATTCGGACGAGACGATAAACCGAGGTCCCGTGTGCAGCATGCACTTAGCGCACGTAAAAAACAAAAAACAAATAAAACTGCACGCAGGAAAATAAAAAAGTGGTGGCGCTGTAGTGTAACAACGCGCTCTCCCTGAGTAGAACAGCCCGAATTTCACATAGAGAAATTTGTTGTGTTAAAAAGAAATACAAATACAAGTGTGTTTTTTTGCCGCGGTCAAGTTAAAGACGTCTCCACAATATCGAGATCGACATGTTAATTTCACTAATGTACATACATGTAAACCAATTGGTTTGAGGCCAACAGTACAGAGTGCTAATTCGAGATTAGACTGTGGTCAGTAATGAAATGGGTTGGAAAGGACACGTGGGTCAAATACTAATAAATCGTGTGTGTGTGTGTGTGTGTGTGTGTGTGTGTGTGTGTGTGTGTGTGTGTGTGTGTGTGTGTGAGTGAGTGGGCAGGAGAATGAGGTAGGGGAATTATAATGGGCGTTTGTGTGCATGCATGGATGTATGTAGAGAGAGGGTGGGGGAGAAACGTATGTGAGTATGTGTGTGCGTTAGAATATTTTTTGGAGATAATGATATTAATGAAATTTGGTACCTTGATTTGTTAAATATGTTTGTTTGTTTTTTTTTTTTTGTTTTTTTTTGTTTTTTGGTTTTTTTTAATCATACCTTCCTCAAATCATAATTTCCTTGTGTTGCTCAGTTAATATTTTATTCAAATGGTTGCGAAAATGTCAGTACAACAAACAGTTAATCTGACAATAAATGGTTTCAGTCAGTCAGTGTGTGTGTGTGTGTGTGTGTGTGTGTGTGTGTGTGTGTGTGTGTGAATGAAGCCTACTGAATGACACAGGAAACAAATGATCAGTCTATACCTGTGCTGTAGACATCTTGAACGCGTCTTTGAAGTACTGGGGCTGTTGGGTAATCAGCATGGAGAAGATCCAGTTCCGGCAAAACGCTCCCACAAATACTGCAAGCACCGGAAGTGACGTCAGCATGCTTCGCCATGGGATGTTTCCGGCCTGGTGGACGTAAGAGAGAACACTGTAGAAAAGTGTGTGTTTGAGTGTGGTATGGTGTGGTGTTTGGTATGTGGTATGGTGCAGTGTAGAGTGGTCTTTGGTGTGTAGTATGGTGCAGTGTAGAGTGGTGTTTGGTATGGGGTATGGTGAGTGTAGAGTGGTGTTTGGCATGGTGCAGTGTAGAGTGGTGTCTGGTGTGTGGTATGGTGCAATGTAGAGTGGTGTTTGGTGTGTGGTATGGTGCAGTGTTGAGTGGTGTTTGGTGTGTGGTATGGTGCAGTGTATAGAGTGGTGTTTGGTGTGTGGTATGGTGCAATGTATAGAGTGGTGTTTGGTGTGTGGTATGGTGCAGTGTAGAGTGGTGCTTGGTGTGTGGTATGGTGCAATGTAGAGTGGTGTTTGGTGTGTGGTATGGTGCAATGTAGGGATGTGTTTGGTATGTGGTATGGTGAGTGTAGAGTGGTGTTTGGTATGGTGCAGTGTAGAGTGGTGTTTGGTGTTTGGTATGGTGCAGTGTAGAGTGGTGTTTGGTGTGTGGTATGGTGCAGTGTATAGAGTGGTGTTTGGTGTGTGGTATGGTGCAATGTATAGAGTGGTGTTTGGTGTGTGGTATGGTGCAATGTAGAGTGGTGTTTGGTGTGTGGTATGGTGCAGTGTAGAGTGGTGTTTGGTGTGTGGTATGGTGCAGTGTAGAGTGGTGTTTGGTGTATGGTGCAGTGTAGAGTGGTGTTTGGTGTGTGGTATGGTGCAGTGTATGGTGTGGTGTTTGGTGTGTGGTATGGTGCAGTGTAGAGTGGTGTTTGGTATGTGGTATGGTGAGTGTAGAGTGGTGTTTGGTATGTTACAGTGTAGAGTGGTGTTTGGTGTTTGGTATGGTGCAGTGTAGAGTGGTGTTTGGTGTGTGGTATGGTGCAGTGTAGAGTGGTGTTTGGTGTTTGGTATGGTGCAGTGTAGAGTGGTGTTTGGTGTGTGGTATGGTGCAGTGTAGAGTGGTGTTTGGTGTGTGGTATGGTGCAATGTAGAGTGGTGTTTGGTATGTGGTATGGTGAGTGTAGAGTGGTGTTTGGTATGGTGCAGTGTAGAGTGGTGTTTGGTGTGTGGTATGGTGCAGTGTTAAGTGGTGTTTGGTGTGTGGTATGGTGCAGTGTAGAGTGGTGTTTGGTGTGTAGTATGGTGCAGTGTAGAGTGGTGTTTTGTGAGCAGTGCGATGCGGTGTGAATTTTTCCATCTCCCAGGTCAACATAATTCTGTGCAGACCTGCTTGTGCCTGAACCCCCTTCCTGTGTATGCGCACCCAGAAGACCAAATGCGCATGTTGAAGATCCTGTAATCCATGTCAGCGTTCGGTGGGTTACGGAAACAAGAACATACCCAGTATGCACACCTCCGAAAACGGAGTATGGTTGCCTACATGGCGGGGTAAATAAACAAAACGGTCATACATGTATAATATTATATGTTTGAGTGCGTTTGTGTGCGTGCCTAAAATCTGATTGAATGACACGGGAAACGAATGATGAGCGCCCAATGGCAGCCGTCAGTCGGTTCTACCCACGAAGGCAGCCTGTTGTGCAAATGACCCCGTGTTTGTAAAGCCCTTATAGCTTGGTCTCCGACCGAGGATAGTCCCTATATAAGTATCCATATCACTCATTCATTCATTCAATTACCAGGTTGCGGTTACCGGCGCGAACCCTGACCCCGTGAACCGCGAAGGTGTTCCGCTCTCTCTGCGACAGGTACGGACATGTGTCTGGGGTCTCATACACCACCAGCAGCCAAACCAGTGACCATATGATGCCCAGACCGCCTGGCAACAAAGAAAGCGTCAGCATGCAATGAAGGAACCAGTGACAGCGCCGGTGGGAACGTATGTAAAGGGGGAGGAAGGAAGGAAGGGAGGAAAGAGGGAAAGAAGAAACAGGAAACACCAAACAAGAAACAAAGAGAGAAAATCACGAAAGGCGCGCGCGCGCGCGCATACACACACACACTCACACACATACACACACGCGCGCGCGCGAGCGCACGCACACACACACACGCGCACGCATCCACGCACACACACACACACACACACATACACACACACACACACACACACATTCTCTCTCTCTCTCTCATTTCTGTCTGTCAGTCTGTCTGTCTCTCCCTCCCTCCTTTCCACCCTCTATCTTCCCTATCTTCTCTCGCTCTGTCTTTTTCCCCCTCCACTTCTTTACCTCACTCCCTCCGTTCTATCTCCTCCGTCTGTCTGTCAATCTCATGTTTCCCAGTCCCAATCCCCAGTGGCCACACACACACACACAGCGCCCAGGTTTGTTCTGTCCGTCACAGTTTCACCAGCCCAAAGCTCTAACATCTGTGTCGAGTTCGCTTTTGGCCACCCACCACAGAATATCCTGCGTTGCGGTTAACACGCACAGGATACCGCCCACTATGCCATCGTCTTCTTTTACACCATTAAATTTGTGATCTGTCATTGGGGCACCACGCGGAACTGTTCAACGGTCTGTTGTCTCTCAGAGTCTGGATCTCTTTTATTCCCTTATACCTGTGAGTTATTGGGGTGCCGTGCAGAACCGTTCTGAACTGTTCATCGGATCTTTTAGGTCTGTTGTCTCTCTGAGTCTGGATCTTTTTTATTCCCTTATACCTGTGAGTTATTGGGGTGCCGTGCAGAACCGTTCTGAACTGTTCATCGGATATTTTAGGTCTGTTGTCTCTCTGAGTCTGGATCTCTTTTATTCCCTTATACCTGTGAGTTATTGGGGTGCCGTGCAGAACCGTTCTGAACTGTTCATCGGATCTTTTAGGTCTGTTGTCTCTCTGAGTCTGGATCTCTTTTATTCCCTTATACCTGTGAGTTATTGGGGTGCCGTGCAGAGCCGTTCTGAACTGTTCATCGGATCTTTTAGGTCTGTTGTCTCTCTGAGTCTGGATCTCTTTTATTCCCTTATACCTGTGAGTTATTGGGGTGCCGTGCAGAACCGTTCTGAACTGTTCATCGGATCTTTTCGGACTGTCTGTTGTGTGTCAGAGCCTGGACCTATACAAATGGTTTTCTTTCTTGCCCATTTTGCAATGCTATCAGTCCATTCTTTGTTCTGTTTTCCCCTCTGTCTCCCTCTCTCAACGGTTTCTTTGTTTTTAAACAAGGCCGTTAGATTTGGTTGTATGGCCAACCAGTTTTCTTAAATGATGTCAGCAGATCTTCATGGGGCCCAGTGTGCTGCGTGATGGCATCGTACTGACAACAATAACTGCATGTGTGACGTGTTCTGTAAAACCTTCAACTGGTCTCTCAAGGACTGCTCTGTCCCCAACATCTGGAAAAAATCTGCTGGCTGTCCTATCCCATAGAAAAAGAACCCAGCCGCACTATACCGCCCTGTTGCCCTGTAATGAAATGCTTTCAAAGAATGTTCCACGACATCTTATTTCTTTCATTAAACAGCACATTGACCCTCTTCAGTTTGCTTACAAACCACACAGAAGTATTGACGATGCTGTTTCAACTCTCCATCACAATGCTTTTCTTCACTTAAAGGACATAGGATCTTTTGTTCGCATTCTTTTTGGTGACTTCTCTTCCGCTTTTAACACAACCCCATCTCCTTGCCCTCAAACTGCTGGGCTTAGATGTTGATCCTGAGCTAATTCTTTGGATAGCTAGCTTTCTTCTTAATAGAACTCAGTCCGTCCGTTTTCATTCTGTCCTCTCTTCTCAAAACTCAACTTCTACTGGCGCACCACAAGGCACGGTGCTGTCCACTGTCCTGTTTACACTGTACACAGAAGACTGCAGAGGCACTGTCATAAAATATTCTGACGACTCAGCATTGAAGATCTGTCCAACTCTGAAGCTATCTACTATAGTGAAATTAAAAAGTTCTGTTCTTGGTGTGAGGAAAACTATCTGGATTTGAATGTTTCGAAGAAAAATTAATAAATTTTCGGAAAGACCCGTTGCCTGTAGTTAACCTTGTTACAGATAGTCAAACAGTGGAGAGAGTCAGTGAATATAGATAAATCGAGACTGTCTCAGACAACAAGCTGACGTTTGACAGGAATGTTGATTCTATTCAAACGAATATTTTTTAGCAGAAACTAAGAAAAATTGGTATAAGTTCCAGTATTCTTCAAAGCTGCTACCGATGTTGCTTTTTGCGTGTGCTCACAGTTTCATTTATGTGCAGGTATGGAAGTTTTGAATGATGTCATGAGTGTGTGCAGCGCGGTTAAGTTGTGGGAGTGATTAAAAGCTGGTATTCAAGAGCTGTATGAGAAGCGAGTGGTTCAGAAAGCCAGGTAGATAGCAGCTGATGACACCCATATTCTAGCAAAGCACTATGAGCTGCTGCCATCAGGACAACGCTACGGAACTTTTAAAATGAAATCAAGAGCTCCTAAGACTTTCATTCCACGTTCAATTCACCTTTTTAATTATTGAGAACTGTATACGCTGCGCCTGTCTGTCTGTCTTATCTATCTGTCTGTCTGTCTTATCTATCTGTCTGTCTGTCTTATCTATCTGCCTGTCTGTCTTATCTATCTGCCAGTCTGTCTTATCTATCCGCCTGTCTGTCTGTCTTATCTATCCGCCTGTCTGTCTTATCTATCTGCCTGTCTGTCTTATCTATCTGCCTGTCTGTCTTATCTATCTGTCTTATCTATCTGCCTGTCTGTCTTATCTATCTGCCTGTCTGTCTTATCTATCTGTCTGTCTGTCTTATCTATCCGCCTGTCCTGTCAGTGTGTTGTTTTGTTGTGTTCTCATTACGTCCGAAACTGTGTGTGCCCGAAATTGTGTTGTTGTTTTTTTCCCCTTTCTCCCCAGTGTATCAACTGATTGTTTCATTTATTCATTCATACACTGTTCATTTATATATCTATACGTCTATCTTTCACATATTATGATTCATTAGTGACCACGGTAGATTTCCCGAGCACTACCGCTCGTCGATACCAAGCAGGACATAGCTGTGCGGATACGTCATGCGGTGGTCATTTCCTGACGCATGGCTCCCATCTCACACAGGAACAAGGACACATGTCTGTTTGAGAAGCGTATCTTTGTGTGTGTGTGTGTGTGTGTGTGTGTGTGTGTGTGTGTGTGTGTGTGTGTGTGTGTGTGTGTGTGTGTGTTGTGCATGCTTGAGTGAGAGCTTATGCGCATGCAAGGGTATGTGTGTATGTTGACGCGCGTGTATGTGTGTATGTATATATATATATATATATATATATATATATATATATATATATATATATATATATATATATATATATGTGTGTGTGTGTGTGTGTGTGTGTGTGTGTGTGTGTGTGTGTGTGTGTGTGCGAGAGGTCTTACCACAGATGTAGAACACGCTGAACCAGCTGAGCAGGCAGGTAGAGAAACCAGCTGCCAGGAACCCCACTGCCGGGCTGATGTAGGCACCTGTCACACGTGAGAATACATAGTTTGTAACAATTCACTGCTTTAACACACACACACACACACTCTCTCTCTCTCTCTCTCTCTCTCTTTCTCTCACGCACACAAACTCACACACGCGCGTCGCGCGCGCGCGCACGCGCACGCACACACACTCACACACACAGAGATGGACACTTAGAAAAAAGAAAAAAAAGCATACAAATAAACACACAAATTCAGACGCACAAATACACACAGAGAAAAGCAGACAGACATGCACGCACACACGCGGGCGCGCGCACACACACACACACAGGCGCGCGCGCGCGCGCACATGCACGCACGTAGAAACTGACCGGCGTAAGCGATGGTCAACAAACGTGTCCGTTCAGGTTTAGGGGCCCAGGCTGAGATCACTCCTGCCAACGCTGGTACTGACCCTCCCTGGGCACACACACACACACACACACACACACACACACACACACACACACACACACACACACACACACACACAGAGGCAATGCACACACACACACGCACGCACGCACACACACACACACATACACATAAACCGAGGCGCGCACACACATACGCACACACACACACGCACGCACGCACACACACACACACACACACACACACACATACACGCGCGCGCTGCTGATCTTGAGTGAAATGACATCAATGTGGCATGACTTAGAAATGGAGTTGGTACTTTTTCTCTGTACTTATGACTTCAGTGCTGCAACTGATTTCAGCTGAACGAAAGAAACTCAGTCCCTGAAGGGAGAAAGAGTCCCAACTAAAGTGTGGTGACTGACATCCTGACCTGTCAGCTCTGTCTTATCTCAGTGAGGTGACAGCCCTTCACTGACATCCTGACCTGTCAGCTCTGTCTTATCTCAGTGAGGTGGCAGTCCTTCACTGACATCCTGACCTGTCAGCTCTGTCTTATCTCAGTGAGGTGACAGCCCTTCACTGACATCCTGACCTGTCAGCTCTGCCTTATCTCAGTGAGGTGACAGCCCTTCACTGACATCCTGACCTGTCAGCTCTGTCTGATCTCAGTGAGGTGACAGCCCTTCACTGACATCCTGACCTGTCAGCTCTGTCTTATCTCAGTGAGGTGACAGCCCTTCACTGACATCCTGACCTGTCAGCTCTGTCTTATCTCAGTGAGGTGACAGCCCTTCACTGACATCCTGACCTGTCAGCTCTGTCTTATCTCAGTGAGGTGGCAGCCCTTCACTGACATCCTGACCTGTCAGCTCTGTCTTATCTCAGTGAGGTGGCAGTCCTTCACTGACATCCTGACCTGTCAGCTCTGTCTTATCTCAGTGAGGTGGCAGTCCTTCACTGACATCCTGACCTGCAGACTGTTATCTCAGTGAGGTGAGTCATTCACTGACATCCTGACCTGTCAGCTCTGTCTTATCTCAGTGAGGTGACAGCCCTTCACTGACATCCTGACCTGTGAGCTCTGCCTTATCTCAGTGAGTTGACAGCTCTTCACTGATGAGGGTTACTTGCCAGCAACAGCAGTGAAGGTGTCAACATTTAACGAAATCGCTTTCAGGTAACGATCTCAAACTGCCCCATTCTGGAGGGGTCATTCTGGGCTAGCGTCGAATGATCTCCGGAGTCATGTGTGACTTGTCATGATTGACTGCCCCCCCTCCCCGCCCTTCCTCCCCTCCCCTTCGCCCAGCCACCACCACCTCCACATCCCAAGTTGGAAACTACCCCTTTTCTACGAGTTTTGTCAAGCAGCTGAAAACAAAGGGGTGTCGTCCTGGCCTTTTCTGACCCCATCCCCTGTCAGTCTTCAGTATCACGTAACGGAAGCAAATGTGAGGGAGTTCTACTTTTATATCCCGTGCATTCTACATGGGCCAAATTTACTCCACGGAGGGGGTTGGGGGGGGGGGGGGCGGCGGGGGGGGGGGGGGGGGGGGGGGGGGGGGGAGCCAGGGAGGGGAGGAGGGGGAAGGAGGGGGGGGGGGCATTTCGAGCTGGGTCCCCGTATTTGCTACGAGGTTGGGAGGGTGCGGGGAGTAAAGTCCAACTAGCGGGAGTCAGTTCTAACTAGTTGAAGTACATCCCTAGAGGGCTTCATTCCAAGTTAGTCTACAAAGACCAGAGTTTTAAACTTGGGCCAGCAAGATCTGACCCCTGGGTAACAAATCAAAACAAAACCCAACGGGGATACGAACAGGCTGCTGCACACCCCTTCCGCCATTTCTCGTGGCACGATGGAATCTCTCACCTCCACTAGTCCCTGCAGGGCGCGGATGGCCATGACGTAGCCCCAGTGTTTCTTGGCCAGCCAGGGCAGCAGTGTGAAGAGCACGCTGCTGATCAGGATCATCACTCCACACACCCTGTCCAATGTGTAATAATAAATTATTTTAATCGACACATACATATAGCGCATTTTTTCAGAAATACTAATCGAAGCGCTTTACATTTCGCCCCCCCCCTCCCCCTTTTCCCTCTCTCTCTTTGTTTGATAGTCAGTCGCGTCCGACTGAGATCAGCAGAACAGTAGAGGAGACAACTGATGTCCCGACGATCTGGGCTAGAATTTGATTATAGTGGAGAGTGTCTTACCCAAGTTACATCCCCACTCTCTCGGCCAAGATAATTTTAGGGCAGTCGGTGCTGGGGGTGGTTCCCAAAGGCCAACTACCCCACAAGGCTGCAGCACACTAAGAGCCAGTGCAGTTTTGCTTTCTAGTTTGAGAGTCATAGTCATTTACAAAAGCCTAAGCTGTAAATAATGTCCCTGTGTAATGGAGAAACCATTGATAATACATCTCTCAATTTGCTGTTGGCCCAAATGTAAACTTATGTGAATCTCTCTCTCTCTCTCTCAGTATGTATATATGTATATATATATATATATATATATATATATATATATATATATATATGTATCTCTGTGTGTTTACGTATGTATTATGTATGTATGTATGTATATATATGTATGTGTATACACACACACACACACACACACACACACACACACACACACACACACATAGAGCACATGCGACCATGACAGTCAGTGGTTTTGAATGGACATCGCCGTCATCATCATTGTACATTGATGTGTGGTGAAGAAAACGCTACCTGCTGTGTCATTCAGTTAGCAAAGTTTTGAAAACTAACAATACACTTCCTATTAATATACAGCGTTTCAACAATTTAACAAGCAGTGGAAGAATCTGTAATAAATGTTCCACAAATGATGATATTGCTGATGAGTTTCACTGCATGTTTTTGTGTCCCTTTTTCTGACAGCATCAGGGAAAAAAAATCTACCTACATTTTGTAGAACCAGGCCAGACACCATTAAATTCCACTTACTGTTTTCTGAAAGATACAAAATGACATTGTTAAAACTGAATGCAACGCACTTGTCTCTACTATTCGTATTCCTTTTCAATGAATCTTTGTACACTGGTAGGGAATCTAAAGGAATTCTGTTTTGATGGAAAATGATCGTTAATGTGTGTTTGCCAGATTGCTCATGACTCTGGTATTTTTTTCACCTTTCGAGATCACTTTTTTTCTTTCTTTTTGTTGTTGTTGTTAAATATGGCTTGTGTCAAAGACGTTGATGTATGATGTTCCTATGTCCCCAGGGGGGTACATGAAAAAAACTTCTTGCCTTGCCTTGCCTTGCCCTGCCCTGCCTGGCCCTGCCCTGCCCTGCCTTGCCTTGCCTTGCCTTGCCTTGCCATGTCATGCCTTACCATGCCATGCCATGCCTTACCATGCCATGCCATGCCATGCCATGCCTTGCCTTGCCTTGCCTCACCTTGCCTTGCCTTGCCATGCCATACCATACCATGCTAAGCCTTGCCTTGCCTTGCCTTGCCTTGCCATGCTATGCCTTGTCTCCAGTGTACTTCAACAACGGTCAAACGATGGGGCTGGCTGTGGTCAGTCGTGAGGTA